>NW_023396868.1:1676896-1820402 GCF_011125445.2 Fundulus heteroclitus | reverse complement strand
AACCAAGGAACCGGGATATTGTGGTGTTAAACGGTCTTCTCGGTTTGGTTAACTGATCCATGCTCAGACTGGTCTCGGCTCGGTTAAAAAAGTGTAGTGTAAACGGGCCTAAAGTTAACCAGGTGATGTTTGGATGTGGAAAGGAGGGGAGGGAGAGGGCTGTCCAGGATTAGTCCAAGGCTCTGAAGCTGAAAGGTAGGAGAGATACAGGAATTATCAATGGATATTTTAAAACTACCAGATTCGGTTAAAGTGGACTTCGTACAAAAAGCAAATGAGGTAACTAATGTGGCATGACTCTGGGAATATATGGGCTGACTAGAATTTTCAGTTGCTTTAACCCCTGCACTAGACTGAAAGCACCACCAGCATGCAAAAGTGACCAAAACGTCACCAGAACCTGCAGAACCTGTCCTCCATTGGGGGCGTCTTGCTAATTGCCTCTAGTTTCCACCTGTCTATTCCATTTGTACAACAGCAGGTGAAATTAATTGTCAATAAGTGGACAGTTTGATTTCACAGAAGTGTGATTGACTTGGAGTTACATTGTGTTGTTTAAGTGTTTCCGTTACTTTTTTGATCAGTGTGTATATATATTTGAATAATATTTATATCATACAGAAGCTTAAAAGTACAGACTGCCCATTATTTATTGTCTGAATTCTTAATTAACCTTGTTAATTCTTAATTAACAACAACCCACAAACAGGATTTTTGTTCAGTTTCCGTTAACACGTAGGACATTTTCCAACCATTACACTTTTGAACCCGTTTTCAAACTATGCCATTGTCAGAGGAAACGGTGTTGTAATGTAAATGAACAGTGCACCAAACCAAACTTCCATCTTGACCTAAAAACATTGTGTAAATGGGGCTTCAGATTAGACATATTTGGATTTGGAAATATGTCATCTTCATTCAGTATTGCAAGCCCTCCCGCCTTCATTCAAACAGCTTGGCAATGGGGATGGTAGGAGAAACTCAATTGGAGAAACCACCGTACACATGGCCTCAGCTTGATGTTTGAGATATTGGGAATAAGAAATAATTCATATCAGTTTAAATATATTCTGTGTTAACCCGGACAAATGTAATTTCTGCATGTGAGAACTCACCATCCAACCTGAGAAAGCACTTTGAGGTATGTAAGCAAAATATCTTTCACTAAAGATATACACTCTTAAATGAAGCTGTCTGTGGTTGAAGTGGTTTAAAACCACGAGTCATGACCGATGATTGAAATACAAACCGACCATTAGTGCCCCACACTTGATGATAAGCGAGGGGGAAACTGCTAGCAGAGTCAGGCTAATGGTGCATTCCAGCCGACCGTGGCAGAAGTGGTGGATTTACATATTAGTTTTATGCAAATGGTGCGGTAAGGACTAGTCACCCGGTCTGTGCAGAATTCACTGCTCTGGTGACTTTCGCTGGAGTTAAAAAATCACCACTGTGTTTGTGAGGTGTTCTGTTGAGTATTGTTAAGTGGGGGTTAATTAGCAAATGAAGCTGTCTTGGTTCAGTAAAAGAGATAAACTCTAATTCATAAGGTAAACTCAGATGTGTACAGAACTGCTGTTATGAAGATATTTGCAACAATAACGTTCAGCTTGCTATGAGAGCTAGAAATAAAACAATACTAAAATAATTGCTAATTAATTGTAATCAAGGTAACATGTTAAATTAATTGTGATATTTGACGTCATATCGCCCAGCCCTACTCTACAGTATGCTAAAATTACACTAGTATTTTTTTAAAAGGGTGAAAAGTAGTAATAAATTGCATAGGAATTTTGTTGTTTACTTAGTTGCCTACCACCATCAATGTATTTATCCTTTTCATGCCAATTTGAGTTAAATAGTTTTAGCTGAAGTTCTACATTGTGTTTTATTGAGGAAGCATATAAGTCAGCTGGAGAACTATAGTAAACTGACTACAGCAGGCCTGCAAGAGAAAATATGACTGTGGGAAGTCTTCTACAAATCTCAAACAGATGAAAACATAAAAAAAACAAAGTCTCTCAGAAGACTGTCGACAAGGCAGTACTCAACCTTAGAGTTCATGGTCTCCAGCCCTATTCTCTTGTTGAGCGGCCAGCTTTTCAGTGCCTTGACCAAAATGTGATGCCCGACTGCTCCATCATGTCTCAAATGACTGTGTAGCACAAGCTAAATAAAGCTACATTTGCAATGGAGCAGTTGAAGGAAACAATTGGAAAGATTCTATACATAAACACAACAACTGATTGCTGGGCTGCTAGGTACAGGAGTTTCATTGGCATCTACAGCCCATTGGCTGGATCCAAGCAGCTTTGAGAGGCGTTCTGTTGATCTTGCATGCAGGCAGTTAATGGGCACTCACACAATTGATGTCTTGGCAATGAATGACATACACTCAGAATATGAAATCAATGAGAAGATAGTCAGAAACAAAGATATTGGCTCAGAGTTCATTAACTTTTTACCCGATCAGTCTGAGTTTGGGTGAAGCAGACAGGTGTGCGTTTTGAGTACTTGTAGATATGGGTCAAACACAAGAACTTTTCTTTCACTCACGCGCCTTTCAAGAGAGGGCTTTAAAGTTTCTAAAATAAGTTGCAAAATTATTTATTCACAGATATTTTTTGTTTTACTGTATTGTAAACAAACAAAATGAGATTTAAAGATCTACCCAACATGTCAGATTCTGCCAGAAATATTCATCAGCATGCAGCCGTTGTCCCGCTCTCTCATGGCTGTTATTGTTGGAAACTAGAGGCTCGTACCTTTTCGTCAAGGGGTCGGGGGTTTTTGTCTGACGTTTTGCGGTGACACAATTTCCGTGCGTAACACAGGCATGCTCCTTGCGTAATATCTGTAGACATGGATGCATTGAACTCAGATCGCTTTACGCACAGCCGCAAGTGCAGATTGCGCCCTTTGTTCGTGAATCTTTTCGGTGTTGTTTCTTTTATCTTGTGACCGTCAAATATAATAATGGCACAGAAGAAGAAAATGACTGTTTGGGAAGCTTTGGAGGAAATTTGGCAGACCAGTGACTGAGAAGTTGAAAAATCTTCTGACAGCAGCTTGGATATTGAAGTGGAAGAAGATGAGGAAATGCTTCTGAGTAAGTTGCGCTGTAACTTTTTATTTCCCGTATCTGTACATTAAGTGTCTATTTCAGAAAGAGGGTACATCAATACATTAGGAAATAATGCTGATCTTTTAATCAGAAAACTTCACAATGTATTCCTTCATTACCCCCACCCACCCTCACCCCCGGAGCAAAGGAAGCACACATAACTGTATGAGGAATTGATTCAAGGAACGTTATAAAGCTTTTACATTATCCACACTTTACAAATACACATTACTCTTACAGCATAACGTTTTTTTTTCTGTCTATTTTTGTGGTACAGTTGGAAAGAGTATCTTGTAATCAGAAAACTCTACTATGAATTCCGTCCTCCACCAACCCACACCTCCAGAACAAAGGAACCACATGTACTTATGTGGCATTGATTCAAGGATTGTTATAGAACTTATGTTATCTGGCTATAATAATTTATTTTCTTATAATCAGAAAACTTTGTAATAACTTACGTTTTCTATATTATAACCTAACCTACGTTTTCTATAGTATAACCTACGTTTTCTATATATACATCACAGGACCATCTGGAACACAGCAGACCCTGCCCTTCACCACTTCAGCTGAGCCTTTATCATCTTCAAGGTGAGATGTCTATTCTGCAAAGATCCACGGTTACAATGGATGTGTCATAATCAGAATCAGAATATTTTGTTGTCGCCCGTGTTACCGTGGCAAACTTTTCTTTGGCTACTCCAGTTCACATTACAGTGCACATTACACATAATGAAGGCAAAAAAACTGACAAATATGCAATGAGCAATGATTAAATTTTTTTAGCGTTCAGGAAAGTCATCGATAAAGATAATGAGGTAGTACGGTGCTTATTGAACAATGATGATTGAGGCTTCATTTACAGAAATGTGCATTTAGACATTCAAAGATGATAGTGTGCAGTAGGCAGTAAAACTGAGGTGATTGTAACGTATGTCAGGCTAGTAATGGGGGTGATTTAAAAGCGTTTGACTGCAGTCTCATATCAGTGGGTGATTGCCCTCACAGCTCAATTGAGTCTAGATCCTGCAGACGGCATCCCACAATCCCCTGCGCTGTTCTCACCAACCTTGCTAGGTCCTTCCTCTCCTGGACTGTGCAGCTCACATACCATACAGTTATGCTGATACATAAAACACACTCTATGGTAGCTCTGTAGAAGTTCTTTAGCAGTTTAGTGGGAAGTCCAGACCTTTTCAGTTTCCTGAGGAAGAAGAGTTGTTGTTGGGGCTTCTTCACCTGGTGAGAGGTGTTTGCAGTCCAAGAGAGGTCGGGGAAGATGTGACTGCCCAGGAGCCTAATACTCTCCACCCGCTCCACCACCTCCCCCTGCATGTAGAGAGAAGCGTGGTCAGTCCTCCTGGACCTCCTGTAGTCTATTATTACCTCCTTGGTTCAGAATCAGGTTGTTCCTTGAGCCCCACTGTGTGAGATTGAAGACCTCATCCCTGTAGTTGGACTCATCATTGATGGCGATGAGACCCACCATGGTGGTGTCGTCCGCAAACTTCACCACTGTTTGTGAATTGATCAACAGTCTTGAGTGAAAAGCGTGAAGAGGGCTGGACTAAGGAAACAGCCCTGTGGCGTTCCTGTGTTATGGATCAGTGGAGCAGATGTGTGTTTCCCTTTCCTCACCACCTGGGGTCTGTTGGTGAGGAAGTGACTGATCCAGGAGCAGAGAGGTGTGGATATAGTCCCATGTTGTGGAGCTTCAGAGCCAGTATGTCTGGTAGCAAGGTGAAAGCGCAAAGTTCCGTCTGCTCCAAGACAAAGTAGCAGCTCATCCAGACCAACAAAAAGAGGGAAAAAAAGCATCAAAGCAGGTTAGTCAGGCTACACCACACATGTGGCACAGTCCAGGTGACCCTGACACTGAGCCATTTGTACCTATGTTCATGTTTTTGTACATTTTAAGACAGTTTGGGATGATAATTCTTGTTTTCAATAAAATACATCTGTTTGGAGATAAAATTATATTTGTTGAATACATCGCGTGATGCTATACATACAGCCACTCCCTAAAGTGACTGTGGGTGGCTTTTGGCCTGGAGCTGATGTCATCAGACGGTGCCCAACCGCTACACCTTCCAACTAGGCGGGTCAGCAGTGGTGGCCAGGTCACTGCCCATCATCTCCAGAAACCTAAAGATACTTGTATGGAGGGCATACACAAAAATGTATAGAAATAAATACATGCTCAACATTAGCATAAAGTAAATGCACAAAATACAGCAAATAAATAAATGTAAGCAGTAATTAAATTATACAATGAGGCATAAATGTAAATATTTATCATTAGCTTATTTTCAATTCAAAGTCTTCAGCTGATCCAAAATGCTGCAGCAAGAGTTCTGATGAAAATCAACAAGAGGGATCATATTTCTCCAATTTTAGCTTCCCTTCACTGGCTTGCTGTTAAATCAAGAATAGAATTTAAAATTCTTCTTCTAACATATAAAGCCCTTCATAATCAATCTCCATCATATATCAGAGCTCTGATTACCCCGTATGTTCCTAACAGAGCACTTCGCTCTCAGACTGCAGGTCTGCTGGTGGTTCCTAGAGTCTCTAAAAGTAGAATGGGAGGCAGATTCTTTAGCTATCAGGCTCTTCTCCTGTCGAACCAACTCCCAGTTTTAGTCCGTGAGGCAGACACCCTGTCCACTTTTAAGAATAATCTTAGTTTATAAATGCATTTTTTTCTGTATATGTTTTAATATTTTTGTTTGATTCTTCCTTTCTATATTTTTACCCCATTTATTTCTATTTATTCATTTAACTCCCTATTTATGCCTGTCATTTTTCCATTTGTGTATGCATTTCAGCCTCATTATGCAAATGAGGAGGGTCGAGTCTTAAGGGGACAACTGCTCCTTATTGGTTGGTTAGTACCAGCCTTCCATAGTTAGAATCTACACCCTGCTGCCACCAATGACTGCTGGAGTTGGCTGCTGTCACAGTGGCTACCTTGGTTATCAGTGATCTGAGGCATTTAGCAACTTGATTTGAAAACAACGCCGTAATTCCAGACTTTATCTGTCGTTTTGACGTTCTGATCGAACGTGTGATTCAGTCAGCGGCTCACATAGAGGCAGATGTCAGCAGGTGCCATACCAAACTTGTTCTCCTGACAGAAACTACACCTCCTTTGCTGGGAGCTTGCGTTGGGCTGGAGCAGCGGGTCTAGTCGGCTGACTAACCCATCTAGTCATGGAAATAGAGATGTTGAACTTTTGATAACAAACAAAAAGTTATTTCATTGTTCAGTTAATGGATTACAACAGAAAAAGAAACTGTATTGCTCTCCCGTGGTATCTCAGCCTGAGTGATTGTTTGAACACTGTTTGCCTAATGTGATGATGATCACATCTGTTTAAACTCACTTCAATTTAAATGGATCTGGACTCCGTTTATCCGTTTATATGAATATGAAGTTGCCAATTATGGTGAAAAATAAAGGTGATGATTATTAAAGAGGAATAAATAAATAAGCTAATTAAGATATATTTACATCTTTCACTGTCTGCACTCATTCCTTTGTATCAAGAGTACTCTTCTTTTATGCGTTTAAGTTGTGCATTGTCCTTTCTAAAGTCTTTAATCTCTTTGCAGATCACCTGCAGATCAAAGTTACCTCCAAGTCCCACTCTTCCTCGGTGTTCCCATTAGCAGTGTTACCATTAAGCTTGTTACATACACCGCAAAAACTGAGAATTTTGCTCTTGTTCTCGATGTGGCAACCACAAGAACAGAGCTCATTTTGGCTTTGACTATTCATATTTAACAAGAAGCCCAGCGGCCGAACTCCTGCCAAGTCCCACCTAGTGTACATCACACCTTCGTTTGTGGATACTTCACTTATGAAAAACAGCACCACAATGGCAGAGAGGACATTTTCTGAATTGATGAAGGAAGAGGAGGAGAACTAAATGTTTGAAACAGAAGAGGAAGATTTGCAAACCAATTTACCTAGTTTGTTATCTCAACTTTTAACTTTGTTTACTCTGTCTTTTTTTTTCTTCATAGTAGGTACACCTGGTCTGGAGTTATGTTAGCTGTGACACCATCCAAGGGGCAGATCTTCTGCCATTGCCCTATAACATGGAAGGATTCCTGGAGGTTTTGCCTACCTGTTAAAGGAGAGTTTTCCTCTTCATCGTCGCTTTAGTTAGTTTTAGTTTAGTTTAGTTCAGTATGAGGGATTGCTGCAAAGCCATCAACAATGCAGACGACTGTCCACTGTGGCTCTACGCTCTTTCAGGAGGAGTGAATGCTGCTTGGAGAGACTTGATGCAACCTGCTGGGTTTCCTTAGAGAGGAAACTTTTTCCCCAATCTGTCTGTATTATTTGATTGAATTTGGCTTTGTAAAGTGCCTTGGGATGACATGTGTTGTACATTGGTGCTGTATAAATAAAATTGAAATGAATTGAAGAAGATTCCTTGTTCTTATTCATAATTGCTGAAGAAATGGGGAAAAACAAGTAACCGCACAATACTACCAGAGCTGAACAGGAAAAATACAGTGTTTATGTTCAACAGATGTGTAAGATGGATGACGAAAGACAATTTTCATACTTAAGAATGTCGGCAAGTCACTCTGACGACCTTGTTCAATGATCACACTTTATATCCACCATGCACCCACGCAGAGCATCCTAATCTTTTCCCAGGAGAGATGAAATGAGAAAGGTGACATTTCTGTCTATCCAACTTAACCACAGCCATTCAAATCCTGACCAATCACACAAGAGTTGTCAGACATCCTGCATGAAAAAAAATCTGCTTAGATTATGACTTTGTAGAGTGCCTTGAATTTAATTTACTTATGTGTAAAGGACAAGAAGTGAGAACCCCCAAAGCAGAGCTGCGTGAACAAATATTTTGTTCATGCAGGTATAGGAGCGAGAGCAAATAGCTGACTTCTCGCAGGGTATGTAACAGTTTTTAGCCAGTGTGGTTTTTTGTTATCTTAGACTTCATCATTAATAACTCTGATGGACAAGCAAAAGTTTTCAACTTTTGCTTGTCCATCACCATTGCCCTTCTTTATTTGATGTATAAATGCTTACAATCATGCAAGTTTTATGGGTTTTTACGTAACACGCTGGGAGCAGCAGTTCTATTCACCTTTGTCGTAGTGCATTCAGCCCGAAGTCCTCAACATTCCTCTTTATAGTCATAACAATGATAAAATCCTTCTTATAATTACACACATTGATCTAGTAATGTAGAACAGATTACTAGATCAATGTGTGCTTCTGTGCTTGTTTGTCTCTCTTGTTGTGTCTCTACTCTGTCTTCTGTAACCCCAGTCGGTCGAGGCAGATGACCGTTCATACTGAGCCCGGTTCTGCTGGAGGGTTTTCCTTCCGGTTAATGGGGAGTTTTTCTTCCCACTGTCGCTTCATGCTTGCTCAGTATGAGGGATTGCAGCAAAGCCATGTACAATGCAGACGACTCTCCCTGTGGCTCTACGCTTCTCCAGGAGTGAATGCTGCTTGTCGGGACTTTGATGCAATCAACTGGTTTCCTTATATAGGACATTTTTGACCAATCTGTATAATATGATTGAATTTGATTTTGTAAAGTGCCTTGAGATGACATGTTTCATGATTTGGCGCTATGTAAATAAATTGAATTGAATTGAATTACTGAACAGTCTGCAATTATCAACAGAAAAATACTGATTTATATTCAAAGATTAATTTAAAACAAAATCTGCAAGCAGTATGAATAACTTTGGGCAAAGGCACGTTTTCTCAGACTTTTCAAAAATATTTCAATAAGGTTTTATATTCAAATTTGTGTTTTTGTTTTTGCTTTCATGGGTAGCCAAGTAGTAGGGTTCATTTTAAGTGGTGTTAATTTGATGTATTTTGAAGCATTTCCCTTGTTTTGCCTCCAGCTCTATAAGTTCTGCATGTATATGAAAATTTTAATTGGTTCATTGTCAACTAGTTAAAGTATAGTATGATGTCATTTTAGAGATATCTTACCCTTTTAAATTGCCGCAAACTGATGTAAAGTTCAGAAGAGCCTGATTATTTTTAAAGCACAATCTTAAGTGTGTGTGTGTGTGTGTGTGTGTAGGTTTTCTTCTTGCAGTTTCCCACTGCCCTGCTGTGTGGTGAGATCAGGAAAGCTTACGTTGAGTTCTGCAACGTTAGTGCGGTTGCTCTATGTGGTCTCCGTGTGGCTTCGACACATCCTGATTTCTTCACATTTGGCAGCCAACCCAACCCAGGCTCTACTGAGAACTGCTCAGCCTATGCAACTTTTCCTACACCACTTCAGCCAGACTCAATGTCCTCCGAGATGTTGGTTTCTGCTCCTGATTTCAGTCAACCCTCTGGGGTAACGGAAATCCCAATACTTGGCAGTACACTACAACCAGGGGAGTCCATTCAATTGCCTCTGTGGCTCCGAGGACCAGACCGGGAAGGAGTCCATGAAATCAACTTTCTGTTCTACTATGAGAGCACAGAGAAAGGACCGAAAATCAGGTGACAACCTTTACATTTGGACAGGATCCTTTTTCTGGTATATTTTTTGAATCTTAAGATGAATTAGATCAATCTTTGAAGGAGACTGAACAATTAACATGAGTAAAAGAGATAGTTATCCATAGGAAACTACTTTAATGTGTCCTTTAAGGCCTTGTACACATGTAGCTGGGTCTCAATAAAAATGAGTATCTCCTCCACATCGTTTGTAAAATATTGTACACATGGTATTGTTTTCAGAAACCACAATCCACACAAATCTGCACAAATATGCCACTGAGCGTTGTTTTAAACATGCCAAACACATAGGAGGCAGTGTACCACAAAGCTAAAACCTATGTCAGCCAAGGAGAAATCTTCAAAATAACCACATGGGCCCTTCAGTATTTTGAGGATGCAAAACAGCTCACCTCCAAAGCGCTCTTTCTCCTTGAATGTATTAGAGCAGTTGTGGGGATAAATAAACAAAAGGTGTCTGAATCAACGTAAAGATTAGCACCTCTCTGATAGCATAAATCTTTCAATTAATGCTATCCGAGACAATTTCATTGTCAATAACAATGGTCGTACATCTGACATTACAACCCTAAAACTCAGTTTTGCCATATACACATACAAACACAAAAACTGGGTTTTCAGAAATAATTGTTTTAGTGATGTAAATTGAGTTTCTCTGTGGAAAAGGCCAAACCCATAAAAATGTATTTTTCCAGATATCTGGTTACATGTGGACAAGACAAGTCAGCTCTACTGTCTCTACTGTCATTGAATGTAGTATGTTTGGTCAAGATTGTAGGCATTACAAAAGTAATCTTTACACTTAGAAACACAACACATACTAATTGAAACATAGATATGCAACTAGGACTAGGTGTTTTTCCCTCCCTCAGTTTATTTTCTTTCATTGTTTTTTTACACATCTTGTCTAGCTGTGTAGCACTAAAAATTGCTTTCTTATTGGCAAAGAGAGCCCAACAGATTTACTTAAATAAGTGGCACATTACTGCCATCACTATAGTGCTCTGCTTTATACGCATGCAAAAAGCTTTATTCGGCCATTATTTTGGGATTATTTAAAATTCAATGGACACAGAAAAGGTAAAGAAGAGATAAAGGTGAGGTAAAACATTAAAAGGGAGAAAAGGTGAGGAACTTAGGTTCTGAATTGGTTCTGTATATGTACTGTATTTAATGGCCTGTCATCTCTTCCTTTTAAAGTCATCGAGTGTTGCGTCACACAGTGTTTATCTGTGCCAGTCGGTCTTTGAGTGTACAGGCCTCCGCCTGCCGCAGCAGTGCTTCCCCACATCACTCTGTAGATGACAAAGGCATTGGAGGGACACTTGTTTTTATTGATGTGGAGAACGTGAATGCGGTAAGATGAACCACACCTACAGAATACACTTGGCTTATCAAGGTTGTTTTGTGCAATTTCAAACAACTTGGGTTTAATTTCCTTCATTTATCCCAGAGTGAAAGTGATGTCCATGAGTTTCACATTGTCCAGGTGTCTAGCAGCAGTCAGCACTGGTGTCTCCACAAGTATATCAATCCGTACAACAATTATGGTAAGTATGTTAAATGGGATCATCTCTGCTTGATTGTTCTCGGTGTAATGTTTTCTAAATTCTTTTTGTGTGTTTCCTAGTCTCAAAAGGTTCTAAAAGGCATTTCACAATTCACACAAAATTTTAGTAACACACGACATGCCATGCATCAACCACACACAATGAAGACGCCAGTGAGTGGTTTACTACTATATCTCAAAAGATTTGAATATTGCATAAGGGTGCAATATTTTTTTGACAGGGTTTCCCCCAGAAGATGTGCTAATCCTGGTGGTAGGTGTCGCTGTAGACTGTGGGAAGTGAGCATGCTAGTGGGGGGCAGCTTGCGTCATGCGGCGAAGGAGGGGCACAACGTGGTGTGGGTCAAACTAATAAGACCTAGCTTCTTTGCTATTTCAAACAGAAGGTGTTCTGCTGTACAGGAACTTTACTCAACGTTTTATGTCGCTCTAGAACATTGACGCTTTTAAAATAAGCAGACAACGCTTAGCTTGGAGGGGGGGGGCGACTAAGGCAAAACCCTGTTAATGATTATGGCAGATAAACAAACAGATGAAGAAAATCCAAAGTTCAATGTTTCAGAGAATTTGAATATCACATTAGACCAATAAAAAGGATTTTTTAAAGCAAAAATCTCAGGAAAGTATGTCCATTTGTATGCACTCAATAATTGGTTTAGGTACCGCGGTCACCCAGTAATTTGCGTGCCTGGACTCATGTCCACAAGTATGAGGAAGGGTTTGTTCAAAATAGTGTCCCCTCCCCCACCAAGGTCCGTCCGTCCATCCATCCATCCATCCTCTTCTCCTTATCCGGGGTCGGGTCGCGGGGGTAGCAGCTTCAGTAGGGAGGCCCAGACGTCCCTCTCCCCAGCCACTCGGGCCAGCTCCTCAGGAGGAATCCCAAGGCGTTCCCAGGCCAGCCGGGAGACATAGTCCCTCCAGCGTGTCCTGGGTCTTCCCCTGGGCCTCCTCCCGGTGGGACGTGTCTGGAACACCTCACCAGGGAGGCGTCCAGGAGGCATCCTGACCAGATGCCCGAGCCACCTCAACTGGCTCCTCTGGACGTGGAGGAGCAGCGGCTCTACTCTGAGTCCTCCCCGGATGACTGAGCTCCTCACCCTATCTCTAAGGTCCAAGGCTCCAAGCTCGGTAGTGTTAAAAACTAGCTGTTGGATTTGTAATCGCCGTGCGCAACGGAGCTGAAAACACTCTCCCTCGCTGCTGCTGTGCACATAGTGACACACAGCCACTTTCTCATGAGCGGCAGCTGTGACCAATTAACAATGTAAAGTTCTGCAACTGGGTTTTTTCTCCTCTTTCAATGTCTATCACCATAGAAATTCAGAGGAGTGAACAGGTAATTCTAGAAGTTTCTTAAACACATTTTAGTCATTATTTCTGGCATAATTTTATTGATTTATGCTGTGCACAATAATACATGTTGATTAAACACAGGGTAAAGCTTAATACCAAAGGCTTTTTCATGTGCAGAAGGAGTCCCTAAAATAGAAATCCGCTCTTTTATATGACCTGCTTCATTTTTACAAGGGTGGAAAACACATTTGGAATGGTTTTGGCACGTTTGGCTAAATTGTGCCAAAATCAGAGGTCTCACACTGCCTTCTAAAACCTCTGTGAAACAAATATGCTTCAGCTGACTGAGTCCAGATTTGCTGCAGCAATTGTCAAGATGTGGATATATAAAGTCTGAGGCTTCTCCAATGTTTTCACAAGGGTTTTCTTGTAGTTTTGCAGTGTTTATTTTGAAAAACATTTAGGCAAGGCTAAGAAAATTTGATTTTTCCTTTGTTTACCTATAAGTCATACATATAGATATTTGCAATAGTGGTTTTACTTGAACAATATTCTTTAATGCCTTAATGTCACATAAAAACTAAATTTTACATTTAAAATTTATACATTTAGAGCTTTACTTGATTTATACCAGATATGTAAATTCAGGTGGAAATCACTCCTAAAACCTTCTGGGATTAAAGGGTTAAGGTGAAGCATTCTTGGAGTTGGAGTTCTAAAGCTCTGGCTGCTCATTCTGTATTTTGTATGCTCTGATGAAGTTCTTTCTGACCGAAAGCTCAGATTACAGAGTGAAGTCTTGCTCAGATAAACTGTGTGGAAATCTTTTATTTGCTTTTGGACAATTGTTTTGCTTCCAGCACCTTTACTAAGATATATCCAGGTTGTGCAGTAGACCTGCTATGGTTAATACTTCTCTGTAAAAAAATTAAAAAAGCTGTGCTATTATTCCAACAATTACAAACAATTAACAATTACAAAATCTTAATTCAACAGGTTTCTTTAACACGACTGTAGTGTTTTTTTTTTTAAGGTTGAAAGGTAGTCACAGGATCTATGATATTTTAATCATTCTGTTCATACAACTGCTATTTTGTCTAATATCCACCTGTGTGGTGGCATTAAGACTTTGCACTTTCTCTCTCTAGATTGCAGACTGAGCAGTCGAGAAAGAGCTAAGCTATGTTTTAAGGCCATGCGATGCAAACCCCATGAAGGTACTTCATTCACAAATCACACAAGCCATCTTGGATTTATGCTTTTAAGTGAGCACAGATCTAACTGTTAGTTTTCTTAGGCTCTGATGCTGTAAAGGAATACACTTTTTCAGACCTAAATCTTGGAAATCAAAGGGTAAGATCAATTTGAATAATTTATTGTTAATGTACAATCACATGGCTGTAGACTGTGTTGCAGATGGAAAATATCAGATTAATGGCATTAAAGAAAGAAACATATGTCAAACATAAGCCTCTTTTTCATTACAAGTACCAGGATTTAAAGCCCCTGGCTTTTAAGTTTGACAGGTTTCATTGGCTAGGGGCCATCTATGTAAATGGCTCCAATGAAGTATGGGGAAGGTGTGAGGACAATTTCAGTACCACTCCAGTCCAGCAGGTAGTGGCAAGAAGACAGCATAGGTCAAACAAAGGAGAACTGAGAAGTTATATTTGTATCAAAGACATTGTATACTTAGATGGCTCATTATGTGCTGGAGCACATCCTACGTCGGGGAAAATGAAATCTTCCATATAGAAACACTAGGTGGGCTTTTGATGTGTAATGAGAAAGGTCCTATAGGCTCCTTATTTTGGCAGATAAGTAGGATTGTAGGATTTTCAATGGAATCTCTAGCCTACTATTTCTACTACTACTTAATAATGTCATGGTTTAAGAATAATTTAATATTGCCAAAACTAAGATACAATTACGTTTTGGTGTCTTTCGTGTTTTTCAATTCAAAGAATTGGCTCTAAAGCTGACAGTGGAAGCTGATTCTTAAGGATTTATCTAATGTTTTAATCTTTATCTTTTAAATTTGAAAACTGTAAAAAGGGCAAATAATTTTAATTTCAAAATTAAGTGTACTATTGAGATTCTATATAAAAGATAATTTAGGGTCCCCAGCTGTTTTTGTGGAAGGCTAATAGAAGTTGTCTTGTATTTCCCCCATGTTTCTAAGGCACCCTTAGAAACATGGGGTAGTCGTTGCATTTGTAAATCCCCTGACAATTGTAAATATTTTCTCAGATAATATCTTTTTAACTCTAAAGGAGGAAATACACCAGGCACGTAACGTAAGAGGGGCCTAATTTTTCTTGGTTGTCCAAAGTACTTAATATGTTCCTCATTTACTCATTCAGTCAAGCTTTCAAATGAACTCTTATCCTGTCTTCCAGGTGAAAAGATTATTATTTTCTATTTTTAATTTTATAGTCATAGGAATAGATATTTTAAATAACCACATTCCTACTACAAATCAGTAGTGGCGAGGAATGGCTGTACCGTGGTGATTCGTACAAGTCCGTCCCAATGATGTGACATCATACTGGCAAACTCTTCAACGTAGAAATACCAATTTCCTGCGCTTGTAGGCACACATGTCTCTGCCAGCACCTCATACCTTGAAACTTTCTGTGTGCAGATCATCAGTTCTTCCACACCATGTGGAGATTTCTTCTTCCGTTGCCTTCAGAGCTCTGAGTTTCAACAAGTGAATTTAACAACCAGGACATCCTTCAGCAGCAAAAGTCAGGGCCCTCCCCCCACTGACACTGGTTCCGACATTACAAGTATTGCCAAGAAATGTAACGAGATTGACCTTAATATAATTGTCATCTGGAAGGTATGTATACTTAATGTACTTAATGAGTGCTTTTAGTGTTTTACTTTCATCATTATCCTAACTCTGGGAGAGGTCACTGGTTTCCAAATGATCAAGCATGGTACAAAAGCTCTAGTTCTTTTTCAGCATTATGTAAAATAAATAAATGAGATGTTTTTAGATCTTGGTCCTGATTGTCAGCCTTTGCTTAATGTGCCACAGTGTTCTACTTTCTAGTGTTCTAGACTCTGTAGACTTGCTGGTTCTCATTTCAGAAATTGTTTCCGCGAAGTCTAATAATTTCTGATAATGGACAGCTCAAAGGGCATTTTTCCGCTTATACCATAGTAACTTATGAAATAAATAAATATTAAATCAATTATTAATGCTTTACATGTTTTTCACCGTTAAAATCATAACTTTTTCACAAGAAGTGGCTGAGACTTTAATATCTGTCATTGTGACGTGTCACCAAGGTAACCAGTGTCAAATGTCTTGTCGTTATCAGCTAATGGAACAATAATGTATAATAATGTAATAACGGAGCCAGAACAATAATTTAGAACAGAAGCTCCTTTTCTATTAAAAGTCTCGGGGCTTTGTCTTACCCCAGTAAACAAAAGCCTGGGGCTTTTGGGTTTTCCTGTTTCCATTAGCTAGGGGCCATTTGTCACTCGCCACAGCAAAAGTAAGAACAATTCAACATAGCGCAAACTGAGAAAAACGTGAAAAACCTTCAATTTCTGAGAAAAACTCTGGATGTTTTCAGCTTTAAATCCCCCCGACTAATATCTGCATGTCAGGGTGGGGACAGCCACGGCTCATTTGTATGCTTTTGTTTTGCCTGTTGGCTAATAAGCTCCGTGCTTGAAGAGAGCAGATAGCGACTTATGCAGCTACTTAACTCTGTTTGAAAGAGAAGCTGAGTTTCTGAGACTTATGAAGAAGAGGGGCCAAGTTGAACGGATCTGCAGCTCCACTGTGGGAGTGCATGTTAACCAGGACGCAGACGCGGGACCTGTTTCATAATCTGCCGAGTATTCATATTTTCCAGCCGACGTTAACCAAAGATGATGAAGAAAACTTTGGACTCACGTCAGAGGAGTGAGCATTAACATGAACATAAGCATTACCACACGGACATGGAGTGACTTTGAGAAGTTTAAAAAAACTTTTATGATGCACCATGCTGCAATTAAAGCCGGATATCATTCAACATTTCATTTTCAATATCCAGCATGATTTAATTGGCATATTATTTTGTTAAGTGTTTTTATGTAACACAAGACATAAAAAATCTATAGTTCTCGTGTTTCAACTGTAGGCTTAGATCAATCGTACAACAAACATAGTGTATAGGTTTGAATATCTATTCATACCTGCATAATCAGCAGACACACATCACCAACCCCCAGACTGGTCTTTGAGCTAGAAACGCATAACCTCTTGTTTTGTATGATTGATTGCTGCTACACCTGGAAGTCTGCTCCACGGGATTATTTTCTATTGTAATGGCAATGAGAAACGTTTTCTTAACAAGTGCCCATAAAATGCTTTTGAAAACTGCCTTTACAAAACAGAACAAGCAATTAAAAAGCAGCAATAGCATTGTATGTTTTTGCGTCAGCAAGTTGCATCATGCACAGAGATAAAAAAGACGTAAACTGTTTGACATTTAGCAGTTTTGTAAATAACTATTTTAATTTTTCTACTTAGTGTGTGTGTGTGTGTGTGGGGGGGGGGGGTGTAACAGATGTGGAGCGGAGACTACACTGATCTTAAAAGCTTTATGAGCTTTTTTTCTGCCACGAGTTCAGCTAGAACGGTTTTTAAGTACAATATGGCAGACTCTTGATCACAGCAAAATAAATGTTATTTAGGTTAAAGCCAGGCTATAAGTGCTGAGCAGTTCTCTCCTCCTCTTTCTCTGCCACGGCGGGAAATCACAGACTGTCTGGCCGAGTGATAAGACAGCAGCAGCAGCCATAACACTGCAGTCTTCCCAGCCAGGCTCACCTGTCAGCGGGTCTCTGCTGCTCCTGACAAGTCTGAGCAGAATTAAAACTGGCTCATAATCCTGATGAACCGACTGCCCAGATAAAGTTTGGAGGTGTACTTTCTCACCTAAAATCATCTTAAAACAACTTTTTGTGATAAATTAGGGTTATAAAATTGATGAGTTTGTAAACTCCTCATTTTGTCTCTTTACTGCTCCTTAGTCCACCCCAACACGCCCCAAGAAAGCAGAGACGTACTGGGTCGGTTGGGGGACTAAAGCCCTGGGAGAGGAAAGTGCTGCTAAATGAAGTTAGTCGGGTAAATGTGCATTGAAACGCTAGCCGTTATTCGCATAGCCCCAGAGTGGCTATGGAAAGAGGGTCAGGCTATTTGACCGGAACTTTTTTAGGTGTCCTATAACACTTTTTAATGGACACCCTGCAGCCAATCAGAATCAAGTATTCACTCAGACCATTGTATAATACAAATTTATAGGAAACTTAAAAAAAAGTTCTGGTTGAATAGCCTGATCTTAATTATTGCACTGGCTCAAACATTGGCTGGTACCAGCAATACAGTTGACACTGGTATATTAAATAGTTCTCTGAGGAGCTTCTTGTGAAAATCTTGTTGTAATATTTATTTATTTGGTGAGTGACCACGGTAAAAGCGGGATAATGACCTTCGAGGTGTCCATTATCAGAAACGAATGCACTTTGTGGAAGCAACCGTCCTCGACTCCACGTCGTTCATTAGTTTCAGATAATGACCACCACCATTATACCTTACGTATTAAACACATTAAGAGTAAAAATTGATGCTTTGTGCTTGAGTATGTATTTTGTGTGAACAGGCATATGTTGTTGAGGACAATAAACAGCTCATCTTAGAAGGCCAGCTTCATGTGGCCCTGCAGACAATTGGCAAAGAGGCCAGTTCTCTGATTCCCAAAGAGGTATTCTGTTGTTTTACCTCCGATACTAGATGCATTGTATGTTATACAGGCATTCATTAAGTGATTGCTGCTTCCTTTTATGCACATTTTTGTATTTTCAGGAAGCTCCAGAGATGATGCTTCTCAGGTTTAAATCGGACTTGCCTTCTTCAGTCATTCTGCCTTATCTAGAGCTTTCCCAACTCATCAGAACTAACCTCTGCTATCCTGAAACCTTTACACATCCGTTTGTCAAAGACAGGTGAGACAACTCTGACAACCATTCATGGTTGCTATTATATTGCAGGAATGGAGTAAAAAAAATACAAAGCTCTTGTTAAGAACATCTTTTTTGTCATCAGTGCCGAATTTTCTTAGATTATTTTTGATGTGCATATGTATGATTTTCTGATTAATATTTGAATGGTGCAATGTTGATCCACAATAAGCACTGCTGGCATTTTGTATAAACATAAAAACAAATGATTCTTGCATTTAGGATAGCGTTGTTATTGCTACTCGTTCAGCTTGAGACAGCGATGGCTTCACATCGTTCTTTACACTTTCGCACAGTGCAGAAGTAAACCATTTATCAGAAGTGTGGTCAGCTGGTACCATGGCTCCAATGTTTGAATCTTTTCCCTAAACCCCGGAACTTCCTCAACACTGTAGGGTCACCTGTCTTTGCAGGTAGATTTAGCAATGGCTGCCGTTATTTGCTTGGCCTAAGCTGGGTTTTAGCCTAGTTTCTGGTTAAACATGCAGGTAGTGCCTGAGGCTTCTGCAGAGCTGGCGTTACCTTCCGCTGCTGCTGCAACACGTGCCTGGAGAGTTGGCATTGTGGGAGATCCCATGGCATCTTGGTGGGTCGTTGGAGACATTTGTTGTGTGCTCATGGTGTTTTATTTGCCCTACAAACAGCAAGCGACTTATTTAGAACTTCTCCGTTTTTGCAAAAGCCAAAGTGTTTCAACACACGGGACCACATGATGGCTTGATTATTTCTTGCTGGCAGGCTTGTTCTTTGCCATAAGCCATGCTTTGTTTTGTGGTCTACTGGTGCATGATGATATCACAGACAGTCCTAATCGAGTAATGTTTAACATCTTTGTCATTAAAAGGGCTTAAAAATCCCTAAAAAGACTACCGCACTTAAATTCAATGCATTATTTCATAAGATTGACAGAATCAATTGATTACATTTTAAAATGATTTTAGATCGATCTATGTCGGCTGGAAGGTCAACTTCCCAAGCACAGATTGATGAAGTTAGAACCTAGGAATATAAATCGATAAATTGATGTATTAGGTCAATCGTTACACCCCTAATCAGCAATGTTAACCGCACCATTAATAAATATTTTAATTTACTGGGAGTCTGTATAAGTGGTGTTCTACACACAATCCCCAGTGTTGCAGCAACCTCAATGCTACTTAAAAATGCACATTTAATTGTTTTACATTGTGAAGAAAATACATATGCTCAGAAATAAGATAGATTACTGTAACCAGAGCTCTTAGTCTTGAACTTTAAAGGGTCTTATCTGCAGTTTTTTTGTTATGTTTTGGCTTCTCTCACAGAAAATTTCTCAATAGAGAACTATTGTTGATAAATGAACCTTTAAAAGCTGCTGTGTACTGTTACTTGATTTTAGAGTTATGTGTTAATGTGAACATTAATTTGATCCACTGGTGGTATTCAAAGCAACACCACTGCTACCTCTCACTTACTGTGGGACGTGGTGTTGCTCTGTTGCCTCTATAATGTAAGGTAATAACTATCTCTCTTTCTGCCCCTGTAGCCTTTGCTTAGTCCCAGTAACTCTGACTTTGTCCAACTGCTCCTTGGCTCAAATAGATGTCATCGTTGAACTGAGACACAAAAGCACCAGGTATGTTTCCCAACACATACAGGAAAATCTATCTGAATTAGGTTGAAGTGTTGAAGTACATTAGGTTGAAGTACAGTGGTGTTCAAAATAAGAGCAGGATTTTGAAAAATGAATAAAGCTCACAATCCTTAAATTACTTTTATTTCCAATCATGCAACTACGATTTTGCTTCAAACATGTGCTCACTCTACAGAAAGGAAAGAAAAGGCAACAATAAATATGTGTCTACACTTTACTCAAACATTTACTTTAGAAACTTGAAGAGAAAGGAAATGCAGCTTTTCTGTGAATCAATGAACAAATAATCAGCTGTATAAGCACTGCTACTGAGAGCGGCTTCACAGGTTGTCTGTCTCCCTGTACTTTGGTTATTGCTTTCTAGAATTCTACCACTCAAGGTGGCAGCTTGCTAAAGTAACCCCGTTACATTGATTCTGATTTAATCTTTTTGAAAACTGGACAGAGCCAATGAATTGAAGATATTTGTCAATGGGTTCTGCTCAGGAACAAGCTCAGCATCCTCCTCTCCTGCCCTAGACAAACAAAGAAAGCTAATCTATTAGTTGTCAGTGACTGCAGACCGGTTCCCTGTACAGCCCACATAAAGAAGCTCCTGGAGAAACTCCTGTTTGGCCTCCTGAGTAAGCAGATAAGCACATATATCTTCATTTGTACGGCACTTTGGATAAAAGCTGATAAATGCATACATTTATCAGGACCCCCTGCATTTTGCTTATGGCCGTGAAGTTGAAGTTGCCATTATACACTCACTTTAACAAACCAAATGTCATCCTGCCAAAACGGGTAGCACTGTGAGGATCATGTTTTTTTTATTATTATTTCTGCAGTGCATTTAACACAAGTTAGGCAGATTTGCTATGTCAGAAACTCCAAAAGAATCCGGTTGAGGACTCAACAATTGCTGGATCAATGACTACCTGACAAACAGGCTGCAGTTTGAGACTAAAGGTCTGTGGGTCTGACCGGGTGGTCTGCAACATAGGAGCACCTCAGGGAACTACACTCTTTGTACCCTGTACACCTTAAAGCTCCAGTACTGGCGGTGGCACATGGGCAGAAAGACGGCACCCATGTAGAAAGGCCTCAGCCCTCAACCCAGTTGTCACCGATTTCACTCCCAATCTGGAGACCTTTGCAACATGTCATTCCCTTCTTTCTTTTAACTCATTTCCTGTTTAGCAACTGTCAAATAAAGCCCAGTAGAGCCACAAAACACAAAAATAAAACTCCAGTACAAGACAAGGCTTTGTCAACTGCAGAAATACTCTCTTCAAGAGGATTACACAATGAATTTGTGATGTTTCATTAAATGAAGCATCTTATAGACAACCCTGAGCATGCTCTTCATCTGACTACAACAAATGTTTTACTTAGAGGGTTCTTCAGAACCTCTGTATAAGACAGGCTGCTGCAGAAGATCAATCCTTCCCACAGCCATTAGTGTCTACAACAACTCTGAGGAAACGTGGCTAGTATATATCATTCCTCTTTGGGAGTAATAAAGAATGTTTTTTATTTTAAATGAATTACACTAAATTTCCTATACAGATAATGGGCATCATCCATTGTGTCCTGATGCATCTCATTAATCCAGGTAGAAAAATGTAAAACTAAAAAACTTGCAGATGGACTGTGTGGAGGGACTAGGTCAAAGTGTTTGTGATCTGCACTCCAGGGATGTGATGCTGCTGACTCTCTACTGCGCCATCATTGATTGTGACTTTGCTGATTTTTCCTGAAGTCAAGGATGATCTCTTTTGTTTTGTTGCCATTCAGGACCAGATTGTTTTTCTCAAACCGGGCCTACCCGGTCCATACCCCTGCCCCAACCCCTAAATAGTCCAAAACAAGCCAGCCAGCCAGAGTTCACCTCATGAAGCCCACAGTTTTGCACTTTAAAATTCCTTTTGTTCATTCTTGTCAGGTCTGAGACTAAAACATCCTCACAAAGCCCTAAATTTTAACTCTGTGAGGCAAACTGTGGAGCAAATGAGACAGTCTTATCTCCTCTCTTTTGTCAGCCTATAGACAAATGGAAACTGCACCTCATCTTCAGTCCAGCAGGTAACAGTAATCAGAAAGCAAAGCCCTATTTTGCCTCTTTTTTTCCCCAAACAGTAAAATCTCTGACGGTAGTGGTTAGGTGGATAGAACCTATGGAGTATTTTCAGGTCATTGGTTCCCACTTCTTCTATTCTTAAATGAGCAATTGAACTTAATTCTGCATAATACTTTTGTAACTTAAGTTATTTTATTTAATTAACCACTGTTCTCACAAATGCACTGTCTGTCGTCCTGTATATGTTATCCAGCCTTTCTATAAC
Organism: Fundulus heteroclitus; assembly: GCF_011125445.2. Classification (NCBI taxonomy): domain Eukaryota; kingdom Metazoa; phylum Chordata; class Actinopteri; order Cyprinodontiformes; family Fundulidae; genus Fundulus; species Fundulus heteroclitus. The sequence goes on along the minus strand of NW_023396868.1, from coordinate 1,797,890 downwards.
TCTTAGGTTTTCAAAGGTCTATTAATAAATTATTTTTGTTAAATAATAGTAGCTGATGAGCAGATTTAGAGTTATTGCCTTTCATTATTCCTTAAATTGCACTGAGTCCATAAGCTGCAAAAGTTTAAATAACAATTTTACATTCTTTACAAACCTGCATCTGGCCAGAGTTGTTGCTTTACAACTCCATGATTCATTTAGAATAACTTCTTAAAATTTATTAAACCCGTTATTTGTCTTTTAATAATAATATAATAAACAGGTAAACTCAGATATCTACAGCACAAGAAATGCTTTACTACAAAAAAATAGTAGAACAAAAAAACAACAACATATTAGTCCACAGGTACAAGGAATCAATAGCTTGACTGTCTAATTCTAAGCAAATATTTACTTAAGGTAGACAGTGGAGTATGTAGGCAAGACACAGAGTGGATGCCTGGGAGCTTTTTATCCATTTTATATCCACTTTCAGCCGTGACCAACAGCTAGGACGGAGCTGAGAGGAATTCGCCGAGTGTCTGCAGTAATCAGGGTTTACCCTCTACAGATGCCTGAGAGGAGAGCACCTAGAAATGGAGCTCTGCAGCTCCGAAACCTCTGAAAGCAGATTCAAAATAGGCTCATAACCTTGATGATATGACTGCACAAATGAAGTTTTAAGGTTTACATTCTCCTTTAAAAATATCTTTAAACTACTATTTGCGATAAAGGGTAGAATATCGATAAATGTGCACACTTTACTGCTCCTGGAGGCGGAGCAGATAAAGAGTCATGCTGCACACAACCCCGCTCCTTCAACAATTCTGGGGAAAGCTGAAAAGTCCTACGTCAGAGCACGAGTTTTTATCTGTGAGAGTAATATGTGAATTTCATATTACCTGTGTAAATTTGTATAGAAACATGGAATGAGCTTTTGAAAGCCCTGGTTTTTTCACATGCAATGGAAAAACACCCAATGAATGGGTGAATGACTGTTGTGTGAAGTGCTTTGGGGTCCTCGGACTTGATAAAGCTCTATACAAGTGCAGGCCATTCACCATTTGACAGACATTCGAAAATAATTTGATAAACAAATACAAATATAAGAAGATAAGAAATTCTTTATTGTCCAATTCCTTTATTGGAAATTTGGGTGTGACAGTGGCAAAGGCACAGGCAGAGTTACACACAATTAATAGTAATAGAAAACAAACTAATCTAAAGTTAGTTCTAAATGAGCAGGGGATGAGCTTTATCAGAAACAGCAAAAATAAAAGTAAGAGATAAATGCCAGAATAAATATTGTGCAATTATTTATATGGCATACTTGGGTAAAAAAAAGATGAAATATTCAAGTTAACAGTGGAGAAAACAAATCAGCCATTTTACAAAAATAGTATGAAATAATATACAATATGCATAATAGGACAGCAGCATTTCAAAGTAGCTAAGGAATGTTCATGTGTACCTTAGCATCTCAGAGACTAAATGATTTATAATCAGATCAGAACCTGTTAACCTGCAAATTGTAAACACTGAGTCTGCTGTGAGCAGCAACCTGCCGAAGCGCTCCTTAGAGCATCTAGGATGTAGCAGTCTGTCACTAAAAAAGCTCCTTTTTGTCTGATAGATAATCGATAATTAGAAAGATTAATAAATAACAAAAATGTATTAAACAGAAAACAAGGCCAGTAAATTTAAGTGCATAATCTAAAAAACAGTTCAGCTTTTTAATAGCTGGGGGGAAGCAGGAACCAACAACATCACACAAGACGTTGTGTAGTAATGCGGTGGTTCTTGCTTCTGATAATGCAGTCTTGTTTGCCTGTTGGCAGCAGTTTATCAAGTTTGTCCAGAGTGTGTGAGGAGTCTCTGTTCCTGCAGCAGATAAGAAGAGGATCATGAACAGGTGGTCCAACAACCTTGTCAGCTCCCCTCACTATCCTCTGCTGGACCTTCTGTCTGCCATAAATTACCTGGAGAAAAATGGCAAAGAATGTAACGGAGCTACAGCGTGCAGCGCTTTTAATATCTAATTATCGGGGCCAGTCAGACATATAACAAGACATTGATTTACTATTGGTAAAATTGTTGAAGCATCTGTGGGTAATGGTTTAATTGAGTGGAGGAGCGGAAGGTGTATTTTCTGAAGGGACTGTATTTCAAACAAATTGAGTTAGAGACAATTAAATTATTTATATTAAACTATTTTATGATAAAAGTTGTATTATTGTTAACATTTCAATAGGATCAACAAGGAAACTAGTTAAACATGGCATTTGTTTTCAGGGGGCACATAATGATTTAGCTTTCATTCATTCCATGTCTTTTGCAGTTCAGAGTCTCTGGAGGTCCACAGCTCGTTTGCTTGGGTGGGTCAGACTCAGTACAAGCTACAGCTGGGCCGGCGTGAGGTGGTTAGCCTCACACTGCAAGCCTGTTTCTTTCGTGCTGGGGTCTACAACTTGAACACACCGCGGGTTTTTGCCAAGCCAGCTGAACAAAGCACAATGTGTGAAGCAAGTCAGCAAACGGCTTGTCCTGCTCTCATCATCATCAACAATGCCTGTCCTCTCTTGTCGTGAAGGGACAGTAGTCAGCGACACACCATGTGGATTTGGCTGACACAAGAACTACTTAAGGCACACCTATGACTTTGTAACAGAAATATTGGTCATAAGTGTGAAAAGTGAAACAGATGTCCACATATGAACCTTTGTTTCATCAACTAACAAACAGTGTGTGCTTTACTAGTTAACTTCCTGTCTTACACATAGCCCTCCCCTAACCTCTCCTTCCTCATCCTCCCCTAATGTGTTTGCTTGTTTATCCTGAGCAACTCTAGCTTAAACTTTTCTATGCTTGCTAACTAAAATGTCCCAGAAATGTTGGTGTCTGACCAGGTTGTTTACTTCAAATAACAGCATAGACTTAAAATTGCGGAACTGCATCAACATTTAGAGACAAAAATTCAGTTTGATTGGTGCCGTCTAGTTGGCGCAGCCACTGTTTTCATGTACTGCGGGTTGATGCTGTCTATCTGAACCCTGGAGGAATCACTTTCAAGCCACTTGAAAGTGGCTGATGTTATTTTTCAGGTATTGTAAAATCCTGTGAAGGCTGATTACATCCTGAACAGTGTAGGCAGTTTGTCTGAATACTGGGATCAAAGGCCTAAGAGTGATCAGGGATCTTTATTATAACAAACTATCAGTTGCTTTAATGTGCAACAGATTTTTTTTTCATCCAAGTACAGACGGCCTGTCTATAGACCTGACAACATTTTGGAAAATTATTTCTTTCCTGTTAGCATTTAGATGTTAAAATAAAAGTAATGATGCTGGCGAAAGGCTGTATTTTTCTTAGTATATTCAGAGTGTAGAATTATTTATCAAACAATTAATCATTAACATTAACACATATGTACAACTGGAAGTAATACTTTAAAAATCCACCATGAAATGTTTGTTGTGTACATTAACACTGTTTGAAACCACACTGCCATTTAATTAGTGAATTGGTCTGATTTATATTTTCCACCATTAAACATTAAATTAAACAATCTTATTGACCTTATTGAATTCTTTTCACTCTTTGTTTGTCTGTCTGTTTATGTCAGAGATGACATGGCATCAAAGGCCTGAGCGTGAAATCACCTGGATCCGTTATTGCTGATGATTACACCGCAGATCAAGTGTGACTTGAAGCCACGCTGTGCAGAGATAGAAAGCTCTGGCTGCCCCTCTGTATACAAACTGTTATACAATAGCCAGGACTCTCAACTCTCATGCAATGACCGTGTGACACGCATTTCACTGACTTCACACGCCACACATGGCATTTCTCGTGCATAAAAATAACAATGGGCCATATGGGCTGTGGATGATCCCTTCACATAACTGTCCATTCAGAGTGCCCCCCCACCCCCACGAATTTAGCTAGCTAGCTCGCTGCTAACTAAATATTTAACTCGGTTCCACATAACGAACAGGCTTAAATCAGAGGCAACCGGACTTTCGTTCAGTTGTTTCTGAAGACTTTTTTGACACCTAACCAGGAGTCTTTGTCATTTCTGGTGGCTCGCACTGAGCAACCTGTACTGCTGTTTCTGCTGTCTGTTCTAAATATTTAGCTAATATGCAAATTCACTTGTCTATAAGCAGAATGGATAACCAAACAGACCTCTATATACCGTAAACTCCTGCTGCTCGTGGCGAGACTGAATAGCTTCAGTCATTATAGCTCCTGAAGCCTCATTTATCCCGGCTACGTCACAAACCTATTGCTGATTGCGTGGCTCTGTGACAGCATTTAATGCAGTTGCTGTAGATTAAAGTGACCAGATTTTACAAATGAAATCTGGGGCTGGGGAGTGTGAAGGGGGCAAGGCTGACCAGTTACAAGCTGTCGTTGCGCGCAATATTTGTTTCTCATTCATACAACGCTGAAGTGTCGGGAACATTTCCAGGGACAGTTTTTGCTAGAAACAGGCTTTAAAACTAAGGACAACAGTGAAATACTGCGGTCAAGCCAGCCGAGAGTGCGCCCTTTAAAGATTAGCTTCATGCATACATGGTGCATTATAGTAACAAACCAGTAGGGATGGCTTTGCAGGTGAAAACGATAGAAATAAAGAGAAAAAGTCAAGCTTACCCTCAGAAAATGTATATTTGTGACAGTTATTACTTTCATGCAAACATACTATAACCAGAATAAATTTCATAATTTTACTATTGATAAAAAAAAAGTCAAAGTTCCATGTAATGCCAATCTAGAAAATGCTTTTGACTCATTTTCATTAATTTATTTCTCCAAAATTCTAAGACATGATAACACTTCTTCATATTATCTTACAGGGTCACTTAACCAGAATAAATATTTCAGAACTTTACTGGAGATTTTTGGAAAAAGGTTATTATTCTGGTAATTTTTTTTAAGTCACCAAAGTTTTTTTTCTGTATAACTTGTATCTTATTTCAAGACAGCATAAACAAAAATATAATAAAAACACATTAACAGCCATAAAACAAATATTAACTTCCTCTCTTATAAAAATGCAAACATTTCTCTAATAGAATCCACTGAATAAATCTAAAAGTGACCCAGCTTTTCTGGTCAGATTTGGGATTTCAGCTGGATCCATCTGCAGGGACTGTAAATGGTGCCACAAGAGTCACATTGAATATGGAAATATTCCCCGTAAATGTCAATCAAAACCATCAAAAAAATTCTTCATAAGGCCAAAGACGTACAGTACAATGAAATTTGTGTTCTAGTTTGTAGAAACGATTAGTGGCATTACACACCAGACAGGCCTTTTCACTATATTTTTAAATCTGCTCTAAAAATCCAGTCTTGTTAGCTTTTGGCGTAGCATGACTGGGCTCACTTTCTGTTTTATTCAAGTTTCTTACCACATCTTTTATGTGTTTTATATTGTATTTTACTCCAGTTGCTTGTAACATTTTATGTTTACGTAACCTCTCTATATTTGTTCAGCTCTTTGGTCAGCTGAGCTGTTTTTTAAGTGTTTATAAATAAAGTTGGCTTGGATAATATGATTGTTGTCACTTCTTAGCATGTTGGAGAAATAAATTCCTGAGAATGAGTCAAATGTATTTACTGTATAGGCATTAAGAGGAACTTCTACTTGGTATTTTTTTTCAAAAAAATCTACAATAAAATCATTAAATATTTATTCTAGTGACCTTTTAACATAACATGAAGTGTTATTGTTCTTACCTTTAGGCAATACTAGGCTGTTGCCTAGGGGCCCCAAGTTCCTTAAGGCCCAATAAAACTCCTTGTACATGTATGGTAGTACAGTTATTACTTATTTGTGCATATTAATTGTATTTTTAATTAAATTCCTTTTGCTAAATTTCCTCCAGGATGTGTATTGTAGTATGTGTGTCGTGGCCGACCCCCTTCAGTCTCTGCTACATTGGATCAGCCCATCTTCAGAATCAGACATACTTTAATAATCCCAGGAGAGAAATCGTTTCAGTACAATCGCCATAACATGAACAAACAAACATCACAAACATTTCTGCCTCATGTGGCACAGAGGTTAGGGAGTTCGTCTTGGAGGGTGCCCGGTTCGATCCCCCGCACTGACTGTCTCTGTCGTTGTGTTCTTGGGCAAGACACTTCACCCGCATTGCCTGCTGGCGGTGGTCAGAGGGCCCGGTGGCGCCGGTGTATGGCAGCCTCGCCTCTGTCAGTCTGCCCCAGGGCAGCTGTAGCTACTTACATAGCTCACCACCGTCAGGGTGTGAATGGTGTGTGAATGACTGAACTGTAGTGTAAAGCGCTTTGGAGGTCGTCAAGACTAGTTAAAGTGCTATACAAGTACAAGCCATTTACCATTTACAGAAAAGACCTAGGAAGAAAGCAAACCATATGAAAACAAACGGCGCAAAGAGGCCATTAGTCGAACTATGATAGCAGACCGGGCTTATTTCAGAGTCCCCGTGTAGCCAATGAGAGGTGGCACCGACTGGTGCAGCAACCCAGGTTGAAGTTAGATATAAAACCTGAATGCTGACACAGAATGGGCTGTTTATTAGCTGACTAATCAGATGACTGTGTTTTATGTTCATGTTATGTTCACTCGACACATTTTGTTTCCAGCTAAAAATGAAACAGACATTAGTTTAGATTCACAAGCATTTTATTACATTAAGCCTTTTTACAATGTTTAATCTGAAAGTCTGCCTCCTACAGTTTTGGTGGTCCAACAATCCTCCAACCTTCCATTTTACCAGCTTTTGTTAAAAAGGCCAGTGTTCCCAGACCCAGACATGCTGACGTTCCAGTCATGGCACTGTGGGCTGTGGGGAAATGAGCACAAACACCAATAGTTAGCCTGCAGTCATTTATCAACCGAACATTTCATCCTGATGTCACATCTGCACATATCTGCTTAAAACAAAAAGGTAAACCACAATTTTAAAGACCCAAAATAAATCTTCTTTTGTCTCAACATTATTCCAGCCAACCATAAGCTATATACACAGCTCAAAAACTAAATGGAACACTAAAATAACACATCCTAGATCTGAATGAATGAAATATCCTTAAATACTTTTTTTTCACATAGTTGAATATGCTGACAACAAAAATCACTCCACAGCATCTTCAGACTGTCATGTACTCAGTGTTTCATCTGTGAAGAGCACAGGGCACCCGTGGTGAACTTGCCAATCTTGGTGTTCTCTGGCAAATGCCAAACGTCTTGCATGGTGTTGGGCTGTAAGCAGGGTCCGAAATTAACAATCGCCAGTTGCCAAATGCAAGTGAATTTTCTGTTTGGTGAGTGAATTTCAGAGGGCTAGCTGCCACATGGCGAGTAAATGTTTGTACCAAATAAAAAAAAATAACATAAATAACAAAACCCATCTGGGCTGCGTATGATCCGTTCACAGCTCTTTTCATCCAGAGCTCAGTCTAGACCCGCCTATTACGGAGCTGTTTCAGCTTCTTTCACATTCAGAACACTGGATCAGAAAACAGATCTGCTAACCAGATGCATTCTAAAACGCCATTTAGTCTGTTTGTAAGTTTTGTTCTTATTTATTCTGCATTTTTTTAACTATGTGTGCTGTGTCTCTGTGTTTCGCCGCTCTTATTGCGACCACCCCCCCCCTTCTCGGAGCCAGGTGCTTTTATCAGCGGCCAGCCTTCAAAGCGTGAATCACTACGTTTATTTCTCCTTCCACTCGTACCAAAATGTCCCAATTAAAGTCAATAGGAGAGTCAGTAGCTGTGTTTCATGCTCTTTTGTTTTTAACGACACAGAACCAGCGGTGCTTCGGTGGGCGTGGTTCCTTGCGCTTGAATTCAGGTGCGCAAAATTACGTTACATATAATTTAGGTGCACACTTTTAAGGGTCATTTTAAGGAAATTGTAACATCAGGGGCTTTAGCTCAGACTAATTTTTCCTTCTCTCCCCTCTAAAGGAGCCCTTTACAGTCTTTATTTATGCATTTCCCTCACTGTTTATCCAGCAGCTGGATCAGCGTAAAGACGCAGCGTGAACCCCTGCGTGCTTTAAGTGTGGCAGCTGAGGGGAGAATGTTGGACGGTATAGGCTTGATGAAACTCTGCCTCATTCACTAATGAGACCAACATGGATATAATATTGATAATCTGTAGTGTTTTCTTATTGCCTGGATGTGAATTTGATAATTCATATCGTCTTTTATAATCAACTACAATATTTTCTTATCAAAGTCATGAAACAAAGATTTCTCTTCCAGGGTCCAGTCAACCACGCCCCTGAAAATTAACATAATCTCACCCTTAATTTTTATGAAAGTTTGTCTGGTCAGGATTAATATTTTGGCGGGTAAAAAATATGCCTGGCCGGTGAATCACGAAGTTATTTCGGACACTGGCTGTAAGCACCTCCACCTGTGGATGTCGGGCCTTCATACCACCCTCATGGAGTGTATTACTGATCATTTGAGCAGAAACATGCACATTTGTGGCATGCTGAAGGTCACTTTGCAGGGCTCTGGCAGTGCTCCTCCTGTTCCTCTTTGCACACAGGCAGAGGTAGCGGTCCTGCTGCAGGTTGTTGTCTGCTGATATACTTGTCCTCTGGTGGCGCCCTCATGCCCTGGACACTATGCTGACAGACCCAGCAAACCTTCTTGCCCCAGCTCGCATTGATGTGCCATCCTGGATAACTTGCACTACCTAAGCCACGTGTGTGGGTTGTAGACTCCCTCTCATGCTGCCACTAGACTGAAAGTACCACCAGCATTCAAAAGTGACCAAAACATCAGTCAGAAAGCAGAGAAACTGAGAAGTGATCTGTGGTCACCATCTGCAGAAACACTCCTTTATTGGTGACGTCTTGCTAATTGCCTCTAGTTTCCACCTGTTGTCTATTCCATTTGCACAACAGCAAATTAAATTAATTGTTAATCAGTGTTACTTAAGTGGACAGTTTGATTTCACAGAACTGTGATTGACTTGGAGTTACTGGTTCCCTTTATTTTCTGAGCAGGGTATTAAAATGTGGGGACTTACAAAAAATGTAATTCCTGCAAGCATGGTGCAAAACCTGAGTAAAGCTCTGTCCTCATCAGTAGTAATTTGGCTAACAGAAAGAAGTAACAAAAAGTAAAGGTCAAAAAAATGGTAAATCATATATTGGCAAAGAAAGACATGAGAATAAAACACACACGCTTCAGAAGGATGCCATTAGATTTTTTTTCTTTGAACCCCAACTTAATAATAATTAATAATAATCTTTATCATAGCAACATACATTCTAATGAAATTAGTTATTTGCATTTAACCCATCCCCTTGAGGAGCAGTGGGCTGCCATTGTTCGGCACCCGGGGAGCAATCTGGGGTTAAGGGTCTTGCTCAGGGACCCAGAGTAGCAGTTTGAGGGAGTTAACCCCAGAACCTCCAGGACACAAGCACAATGCTCTACCCAAGGGGCCACCACATCACAGTGGTAGCAGGACAATTTGCAAATAGTCAAATCAGATTTCTTTATAAACAAAATCCACTATGAACTGCGGTTTTACTCTGGCAGATGATGTGCTTCACTTGGTACATGACAACACATGGAAGGCAGACGGTCAAAGTTGCCTTAAACTTGACAACAATATACTAGAAAGACTGAACTGTTTTTTTAGTTGTGTGGGGGCTGAAAAGCAAAAACTAGCACAGTGGAATCCAAACAATCCAACCAATACTTACTCCTGGCTCCAAGGAAGATCCCTGAGGCACAGCCTCCAATAAAATAATTCAGTGGGTCATCTGGAGCTTCACGGGCCTGAGCACTGAGACATGTTGCCATTCCAAAGATGGCTCCCATAGAAGCTGGAAACACAAAACCCCAGTTCAACATAACATCAGAATGACCTTTATACTTCTCAGCACATAAACAACTTTTTAAAATCTGTGTTGAGTTATATGACTGAAAGCATAGGAATATTGTACTCAGCTATGATGCTCAAAGCATAATGTCCAGCACTAAATTTAGCATGTTCATGACCAACAGAACAAATCATTTAACAAGTGTTTTTTCCTACTCGGTATGATTTAGTTTTCACAGCTTAAGTCAATTTGCATTCTTTACATTCATCACAACAAATATTTCTTAAACTGGCAACCCCAGAGGAAAAAGTCCTTGGATGATGCTTTGTAATGTCCTCCTGGACATCAGTCAAAGTGTTGCCCCAAAAGCAATAAACAGTCCACCTGAAAAAACTTGACGGGGCACTTCATTTATATGGGTTTTCACAAATGACAACAAATTAGAACAGGCCAGTGTGCCACAGCCATATTAGGTTCTGACAAAACCAGAGCTAAAACCAGCAACTGCAACGTCTCATGAAGGCACATTTATTCGGCAGAATGAAATCATTATACGATCCATGACATCCCTCATCATCATGACCATAAACACACCACACACTGCACATCTGCTTAACTGTCTATGAAATGGCCTTGTGGTCCATAGGTTGTCAGCAGGAGTGTTGATGTGTGTATGTGAGCTTCAGTGTTGCCTTGTCCACTTATAAGTGAGTTATACTTATAAGCAGACAAGGCATTGGTTGTGGTTTTTTGGGCTTGTTTTTGAACGGGAAATTCAAAAACAAGCCCAAGGGGAAGTTGCTTCAAAAACTTTCCGTCTTCGCCCCCCCCCATACAACTATTTTCTGAGCAGGGCAAGTCCCGTCCTCTTCCGCGGGGGTATATATACACTCACCGGCCACTTTATTAGGTACACCTGTCCAACTGCTCGTTAACACTTAATTTCTAAGCAGCCAATCACATGGCGGCAACTCAGTGCATTTAGGCATGTAGACATGGTCAAGACAATCTCCTGCAGTTCAAACCGAACATCAGTATGGGGAAGAAAGGTGATTTGAGTGACTTTGAACGTGGCATGATTGTTGGTGCCAGAAGGGCTGGTCTGAGTATTTCAGAAACTGCTAATCTACTGGGATTTTCCATATGGATCATAGTTGATGCAATCAACTATGATCCATTTGGTGTCAAAGGACTTTAGGTAAATAGTTTAAAATACAGATTTTAATGGTGCATGCTGCTGCCCTAAGACAGGACAGTTTCAGGTTATTCTCTTTGTATACATGTGGGAGACTCGAGCACATCACGAGGACCATCAAAAAACTGATTATAAAGACATTCTGACAACAAAGATCTTTAAGGTCTCTTGTCCTTAAAGATCATGGAAAATCTTCTGATATTCAAGTTCTAAATGACTGAACTGGCAGGAGATGGTGGGCTAACACGTGCATGCATGAGAGTCTCCACAGTTATTGGTTAATGCAGGTGATCATGGCTTGCAGAAAATATAAACTCAAAATCCATGTACTTTTTAATTCAACCAGAAAGCAGGAAAAAATACTGAGGGTTTTATGTCACAACCTTTAGAGAGAAATCAGAAATACTAAACATGTCACCAGCTCTGAGTACCTGAAAAAAATGCAAAACTTGTCAGTATATAAGACATGGAGCTGCATTGATGTTTTTTTGTTCTTTCCAGTCTTGTGGATACTTAATATATATATATATTGGTGTTCTTACCCATTGTGATTGTTGCATTGGTAGCCCTCTGCACCGCCGCCAAGGCAGAGTCAGGCTGAAATGCAACTATGTGATAGGCTGAACCAACCAGACCTGAAAAACACAATGACAATGCATTTAGGACAGATTAACTAAAATTACACAAATCAAAGCTACATCCAGCACGCTTGGGAGATTCCTCCCAATGCAGAGAGCAGGGGAAGTATTGCTTCATTTGTTGGGGTTAGGGTCAATGTTTATGTTAGCTTGGGCTTAACAGCTGCCTCCTCCATTAAAACTATAGTTGGTAATCCTATTCAGTGTTGTGCAATTAGCCACAGAGGATAAAAATCAGACTAAGTTTAAAGCCGATGAATTGTGAGACTTTTACAGGCCCCCAGGGGACTGCCCATCACAGCAGAGGGTACCAACACCGCTAAGTACCAAGCCACCCTCGGATTTATCTTCCTCTTTGCCTGCGGACTCTCAAGGAGACACTGGGGCAACAAGCCACCCATACGGACGCATGGGGCTCGGAGACTCACAAGCATCTGCAGAGTCAACCAAGCTGAATAAAGTGTTTTCTGTGAAATTAACATCAAAATCAAATCAGCGATCTGTCTGTCTAAGCTTTGCAGGAGAAAGCTGACCTGGGAGCCGATCCACTATCCTGCAGGAGGGACGCCCACGCTGTGACCCTCCCCCCTTCACAGGCCGAACGGAGATCCAGGAAGGACCCTGTTGATCCCAGGCCTGGATTCACAGACCAGCTGGCCCAAACTGCTTTCATCCCTGCTGCCTTGTTGCCACAACCAGACAACAGACTTTACCCTGAAGCATCTCCTTCCAACCGGACCACCCAAAATCAACCGAACGAACACAGGCAGAGGTTTGGCAGAGAAGTGAATAGTGAAAGCTTAGAATAGCGTACCGCGCACGTGACGTCACCGTCTCAAGAGCAACGCCCCTTTTGCCGCTTTGGTAGGACATACAGGTAGAGAACGCCCGTAGCAACCAGCGATATGACCGACTTTACAGCCGTTAAACTTTCGACGATGTCCCAGGTGCACGGATTACTGGTCGAACTGTCGAAGAACACACCAACCTTCAGCTCAAACGATGGCTTGAGTGTCGAGGGCTTAAAATAACTGGAAAACGGGCCGAGTTGATCGAACGGTAAGCTTTGTTTTGTTTTTTTCCTGCGCTGCGTTCATGGCGTTGTCGGCCGTTTTTTTTGTTTGTAATCACCGTCCAGGGATCGGTATATGTTAAATGTTTGTCTCATTTGAAATGTTTTTGAGTAGGCTATCCTGGTAGCAGGGTATCATGTTAGCGCCTGCTACCATGATAGCATATATGCTATCATAGTAGCAGGCGCTTCAATATTAACATGTCGGCCACCAAAATACTCTTACCTGTTCACTACTTGATGTCGCTGGAATTAGGTCAGGATGTTCTTCGGTTGGGCCCTTTCCTCCAACAAAATGCTTGCTACATATGTAGGCCGACCGCACCGGTCCCAGCGCACACATTTCTCCTTGGCAGTCTTGAAGAAAACATCCTTCATATGCGGCCGATCAGCGTACCTCGAGTCGCTGTTGCACGTTCCATAGCAACAATGTTTAAAAACCATGGTTTTAGATTTGGAAAAAGCAGTCGTTTACCGAGTAAAACCAAGGGTAACGCACGTCTCTTTTACAGCGAAACAGCGGCGGACAATGCAAGCTTGCCCTACTGCGTACCACGTGATGTGACGTCATCGTGACGTTACGTTTCTAAAAATAGCTCGCTCGCGGTACGCTATTGTTCGCTTTTAAGTTTTGCTTTTGTTTTGTTTCAAAGTCTGACCAAGTTAAGCCAAGCTAACAGCGCTAGCTCCTGCTAAGGTTGTGGTTATAACAAACTTTATCCCATACACCGATGGGATATTAATATTGTTTTGTCCTGTCTGCTCATTACGACCAAATAGAGCTTAAAAGTCTTTTTAAATTAGCATAGCATGCCCGCTAGCATAGCGCTATTAGCCTCCCAGATAATATTAGTGCTACCACCTAGTCTATGCAACTACAGTTTGTTTTTTAACATGTTTGTTTCGTTTAGCTCCATCATCGTTTGATAGTGCTAAGAGCATTAGCACATCATTAATAGGGATGATTAATGTCGATCTAATGGTGTTTTGTGTAACTTTACATCAAGCTAATAACCAACCGTTACAGCTCCCTCTAGCTTCCCAAGTTACCAATTTGAGTCTAATTATTTCCAAGAAATAATCACATTAATAAAAATCGAGTTTCCTAAAAGTTATTGATTTTACAGGCCAAATCATTCCTTAAAATGTTGTTTTATCAAATGTTTTCTTTAACTTAGGATTTGCATTGTGAATGAGTTGGAATACCTATCAAATGTTGTTCTAAATTAATTAAGCTAATTTGATCTCATTCCACGTTCTTTAAGATTAATTTCGGTTCTCTTAGATCTGCATTGAACCAGGATTCACTGAATCATTCCGATGATGGTTTTCAAATATTTTATTTAGCCTTTTTATTTTGTGTGTACATAGTTCCTTCACTTCTTTTTATCTTGATCTTGCTTTGTAGTTTGGTTAAGTTTCACTAACCTAGTAGAGAGGATTTGTTGATTGAGACAGTGTTAATTCAGATAAACAGCATTATATAGTGGTGTTCATTTATTTCTGTTAAATGCTTGAATTGAAGAGAAGTTGTCACTCCTTTTTTGTGCAGAGTTTGCTTTTAAAGAATGCTAGTGCTTGAATCTTCAAGGCTGGACTATTGTAATTCTTTACTATCAGGAAGTCCACAAAATGCAGTTCGAAGTCTTCAGCTGATTCAAAATGCTGCAGCAAGAGTTCTGATGAAAATCAACAAGAGGGATCATATTTTTCCAATTTTAGCTTCCCTTCATTGGCTTCCTGTTAAATCAAGAATAGAATTTAAAATTCTCCTTCTAACGTATAAAGCCCTTAATAATCAAGCTCCATCATATATCAGAGCTCTGATTACCCCGTATGTTCCTAACAGAGCACTTCACTCTCAGACTGCAGGTCTGCTGGTGGTTCCTAGAGTCTCTAAAAGTAGAATGGGAGGCAGATCCTTTAGCTATCAGGCTCCTCTCCTGTGGAACCAACTCCCAGTTTTGGTCCGTGAGGCAGACACCCTATCTATTTTTAAGACTAATGTTAAAACTTTCCTTTTTGACAAAGCTTATAGTTAGAGTGGCTCATACCCTGAGCTATCTCTATAGTTGTGCTGTGATAGGCCTAGGCTGCTGGAGGACATCAGGGTCTAATTTTCTCACTCTACTGATTTCTACTGTTCTTCAGTCTACTGTTCTCCAGTTTTGCATTGTATTACATTGAAATGACTGTCGTCATTTCAGCTTTTAACTTTTTGCTCCCTCTCTTTTTCTTCATAGTAGGCCCACCTGGTCTGGCGTTCTGTTAACTGTGACATCATCCAGAGAAGACAGATCACCCGCTACTACCATCTAATGTAGAACAGATTACTAGATCAATGTGTGCTTCTGTGCTTTTTTGTCTCTCTTGTTGTGTCTCTGCTCTGTCTTCCGTAACCCCAGTCGGTCGAGGCAGATGACCGTTCATACTAAGCCTGGTTCTGGTTCTGCTGGAGGTTTTCCTTCCCGTTAATGGGGAGTTTTTCTTTCCGCTGTTGCTCCATGCTTGCTCAGTATGAGGGATTGCAGCAAAGCCATGTACAATGCAGATGACTCTTCCTGTGGCTCTACGGTTCCCCAGGAGTGAATGCTGCTTGTCCGGACTTTGATGCAATCAACTGGTTTCCTTATATAGGACATTTTTGACCAATCTGTATAATCTGACCCAATCTGTATAATATGATTGAACTTGATTTTGTAAAGTGCCTTGAGATGACATGTTTCATGATTTGGCGCTATATAAATAAAATTGAATTGAATTGAATTGAATCATTCCTTTCAATTATTGTGCTAATGTCAGCTTTGGGCTGATATTCACTGGACAATACCTAACAGACACAGTTATTTATTAAACATTAAATAACTTAAAAGCGTGGGTTATGGCACAACATTTTGGCGTCCTGCAGAGTGGGCATTTGTAAACACAGCTTGCGCTGCACACATGAGAATTATCACCTGTGACATTTTTTAGACTTTTGAAGAAAAGAAAAAAAGAAGTTAACTCCAAAATTTTCTCAGCTAGTGATAATAGACTGTACTACAAAAATAATACATTAAAATGCTTGAATCAATCAAGTTGTTTGGTGTAACCAACAGTCTGACAGTTGATTTAACTGTAAAGTTAATCTTACTGTCTGGACCAAATTTTGTTGCACATCCGAGTCCAGATGTGGGACTCATGTTTGCATAAACCACAATTCTTAAATTAAAAATCCAGTTATGCGTTTCAAAATTAATTCCCAGTCCAAAGGAGTTAGATGCTCCAATATCAAACGCAAAATCCTTGTCTAATGAGACATTTTAAGAGCTTATCAATGGGCGAGAGGCGGGGTACACCCTGGACAGGTCGCCAGTCTGTTGCAGGCCAACACAGAGACAAACAACTAACCAGTCTCTCTCACACACACACACACACACCTAAGGAGAATTTAGGGAGGCCAATTAACCAAACGTCCAAACAGTCTTGTTCTTGGACTGTAATGAGGAAGCTGGAGTACCCGGAGAGAAACCCAGTTTTTTTAAGCCTGGAAAAAGGTTTAAAATTTCCAGGTCATTCCAGAGCCTTTATTTGCACCAGGGGCAGAAGCGTAATATCCTTAAAAGAGAACTGTCTAGCACGGCTTGCATGTGCTGATACTGTAACTCCAGGGTACTTGTGTACTCGTGTGGCAATGTGCAGTTAAAACCATTGATCTGTTCAATAATTTTCAAGTGTTGTTCTATGAATGTAATTGTCTTTTGCTGCTGTTACTTGCAGTAAAGAACCCTGTTTTTGTGATAGCTCTTTTTGTTATGAAAAAGTCACCACTGATGCACTCACCTAGAAATTAGAAAAGACTATGTAGAAATTAGAGTAAAAGTAGTTTTGGGGGTTAAATTTTTGGTAGAAAGTGACAATTATTAAAACATTTAATATTTCATTTTGAGCTATAATATTAAAAAAAAAAAAAAAATCTATAATGCCCATGTAGTCAGGCAACCTTTTGTTGATTTTTCGCCTAATTTTTGAGGATGCACTTTTATTTACTTTAATACATTTTTTGAACTGAGGCTGACATGTGTATGTGCGTCTGAACATTTAAGAAGTTGCACTTTTTTCTTTGACCTTTGCTGTGGTTATTTTTGAGGGTGCACTTTATTTCTCTGACTATGTAAAGGCATCATTTTATATTTGATATAAATATTTGACTTCACAAATACCTTTGCAGTTAAGCCACATATCTGTTCAGTAATTTTCAAGGGATTCTCTTTGTATTCTGAATTGATTTGTGTCTTTTGTTATGTAAAGCAAATTACCACTTTTGTGTGTTGGCATAAAAAAACAAATATTGGAAGAGCCAAAAACCTTTTGTGTGCCGTTATAGATAAGCCAGAGCTACTAAATAATGCTTTTCATAGCTGCAACCAGCACAAGCTGCAGATTATGCAAAAACTATATTGAATATGAACTTATCAGTATCGGCCATGAAAAGCAGAAAATTATCGATATCGGTTGAAATTTCTAATATTGTGCATCACTAAAAGCAATAGCAATGAACTTCTATGTTTGTGTGAACATCTTTAAGATAATAGGAGAAAAATATAAACAGGACCTGTAGAAGTAGCCTGGCGAGGTCATTTCATTTTCTGAACACAATCTCATACCCCGTTTACACTACCCTTTTTTTAACCATGCCGAGACCAGTCCCAGCTCGGGAACTGAGATACCTATCGAGTATAAATGGATCGCAAACTGAACTGGAATGTGCCAGACACAACCGGACCGTGCTCTCTGATAAGAGCGCATGAGCAGACTGCGTCATCTCCTCACAGTCAGCTGACTAGTTTTGCGGTTTCAGACGTTCATAATAATACTAGCTTCCTTACCGTACCACATGGTTTCCTGTGATGATTCTGCTTAGCAGCGTGATGAACCTCAACGTCTGTCATTGTTTCCTGCGTCTGTAAATCCTTATTAGACGTTCGTTTCCATTATCCACGTCTCAAAAGCCGACTCTCTCAAGTAAATTCACCAAAGATTGCCTTCTTCGTCTGACTATCCCCAAAAAGCAATTATAACCAAGCATAACTTCCTGAATGTTACGGGCGCCGCCATTTTGATTTGCTTGAGTCCCTCCTTCAATACACCAATTCACGCGTGACGTCAGCGCTACATCCGGGTCTCGCAGGTAGGCAACAACAGGACTGTTCTCGCCTACCACCGTGACAAAACGGGTGAATTAGAGCTTTTAGCTTTTTTATTTTTTAAATCTAAACAATGCCTACCACTTGTTGTGCTGCCGGTTGCACACAGAGGCATTCCAAATCATCGGATGTACGTTTCTTTCGTTTACCGAAGGACGAAGAAATATGCAGGCAGACACTCCCAATGGACTGTGGGAGCCATCACACCACGACAGAATTTGCAGTCTGTACTTCATCTCCGGTAAATACAACTTAATTCTCCTCCAGTCATTGTTCTACTTAAATAATTATATAAATAAAAAATAGGATATATACTTCAGTCAAGACGTAAACATTTGTTTCATAATAATATACCTACATGTACAATGTATGCAAACTCTCTGGCCTGAGTCTGTGAAAAGGATTAATAAGATAAAAATACCAAAATAATCCTTTGTGAAAAATGTTTTTTTTTAACCTACCGGTGGCGGGTCTTCCTCTTTGCTGAGGCGCTGTCTGTGTCCGACTCCGCTTTCGTATGTTACACAAACATGTCTGAACACGTCCTGATATAAAATAATTGTAGCTGTCCAGTGGTTTCATAGCTTTCATGCTCTCTCGTGTGTACTGGCCTGCCGTGTTTATACGGTAGCTGTATAATGTCGCCGTACGGAACACTTGGCCAGCATTTCACAGACTCGCTTGTGATACGTTATCTAAAGAAAAATACGTTGAGAACGCCTCATGTTCTTTGTTTGCGTCCGCCATTGTGTTTGCCTTTTGCCTACCAGTCCGGCGCGCATGCGCGAAAAACCCAGATCAAAACAATAACTGGTCTATCCTAGAGAGCAGTAGTACTGTAGGTCGTCACAAGGAGGCGGGGAATCGTGCTAGGATAATGTGTAAACGGTCGTCAGAACCAAGCTCGGCATGGATCGGTTTAACAAGGCTAGTGGAAATGGGGCTTCAGACAGAAATGGCTGTCACAGGCGTGGCGCAGTGGTTACCGCGCACAAACCATGTTTGGAGGCCTTAGACATCGATGCAGCCGACCCGGGTTAGACTCTGACCTATGGTCCTTTGCCGCATGTTTCTCTACCCTCTCTCGTACCCCCTTTCCTGCCAGCCCACTGTATGACAAACGAGCCACTAGTGCCGTAAAAACCTTAATAAAAATAAATAAAAAGCCATCACATAATCTCTCCAAGAAACCCACAAAACCGTTGTAATGGATAACTTCTATTTGACATTTCCTTTTATTAAAGAAATTTATTATAAAAATAAAAGAAAAATGTTTGTTTTGTCAACAGAATTCAGCAAAAAACAGCTCTACAACAAAGCAGAAGAAAAATCTTTGATTTTATTTTTCTTAATTTAATAAGAAAATTAAGATTTACTATGAAAACACCCTTTTTAATCAATATTCTACCGGTTTGTGTATCAATGACGGTACTCATGTCAAACGCAACAGCTGAGTGGAGCTCCTTCAGCCTCCATCTGGTCTCCAAACAGCATCTTAATCAGCGCTTCATATCCACAAACAGCTGTCTGATGCCTGGAGCTGAACAAAGCGCACCGCAGCTTCTGCTTTGCCAGAGACGGAAAGAAGGGTTATTATGGAAGATTCTAAGGAGATTTGGACTTGGTAATATTTCCCACATAAATAGGTCACATACTTGTAATTGACATAAATGTTACTTTTGCACATGGATTTGTCGCTGTGTTACAAACTTGACGTTTCCGTTGTTTTAACAATGTGTGATCTTAATTGGCTCTGCCCTGTGTATTACTCCGCATCTATAAACCCTGTGTGCTGGGGTGACGTCAGCGACTCTGCGCTTGTTAAACACTAAATTGATAAATCAGTTATTGAGATTAATAAAAGCTTTGTTCATTTCCTGGTGTTTTCCCTCAAAGTAAACTTTGTTGTTAACCACCTTACTTGAATTTGGGGGCGTCTGCAGGATTATATTTGGAGCCGGTGCACAAAGCGCACCTGACCAACACTACTCCTACGATATGATGGACGAGGCGCACAAAATTAGCAACATCGTATTACAAACCTGCAGGTCAGGTCCTCAACCAAACAAGTATGGCCCAGTGCTCACGTCGTGACACACTCTCACAAACAAACAGAGATATGCCTACATAGCCTATTTCTCACAAATTACTATAATAAAAAGGAAGAAAAATCCTATCCCTACACACCAAGGTTCACTCCTAACCCCAATTCGCGTGATCATAAGTCTGCGTTATGCTGGGGAGGAGGAGGACCGAGATTCCCAGGTGCAGGCACTGTGTCTGTGACATCCAGGACAGGAGGTGAAGCGACATTTGCTCCATTTCTACTCTTTTTGACAAATGTTATATATAACCTGTCCATATGCTTATTTTTAGCTTCACTGCACAGTCACAGTAAGTTAATAGAAAAACATCAGCAGCCAGATAAAGACGCAAGCAAACTCACCAATTCAATTTTAGTAAGGACGTATGTAGGTCAAATAATTATTACTTTTTTTTTTTTTTTTTTTTTAAATCAAAGCAAAATCAGGTAGGCCATGCAAAATCTGTGACAGTCGTACAGCTGCAGGAGCCCCGAATCGTTTTCTTTACTCACCATCCTCCTGTGTTAGAAGACCGGGCAAGTTTGTTTCTGAACCGCAGAAACTATGTCTGTGCACCAGTGTAGATTATTTACTTTTGTTGTGGTCAGAATTTATATATCTGTGGCTTTTATTAATGATCACCATAAATGTCCTAGATAACAATGACAGGTGAACAGTGACACAGAGAAGTGATTTATTTTACTTAATAAACTCAGATAAATACCTTTGCACTCATTTCTGTGGAAAAAAAGCACCTTCATATCCCTGAGCGCTGCAGTTACATAATTTCCATTTCAAAAAAGATTTTCTTGTAAATTACTTTTAGACTTCTTTTGAGATCAAAAGGCTACACATGAACAGTACTGTGACAAAAATGAGAATGTGTGCCTTACTAATGCTTACTAATAAAGTGCAAGTTAAAGAAACATCCCTATGCACCAATCCACCCCCCCCCCCCCTCCAAAACAAAAAATGTATTGGGCAGCGCCACTGGGCGTAGGGTGTATGGTGAGTATTGGGACAGGGCCAATGTCTATAGCACAGGCGGTACACCATATTCTGCCACCACCGGATTTTGTGACTTTAGCGTGACTCTGGGAGCCGCTGTTGCTTTTTCATAGCGTGATTCGGCCTAAAGAAGAAAAAGTTACGCCAAAAGTTCCAAAAGTTACACCAGAGAGCATAAAGATGTCTATAAATGTCCGGTGTTGTGCTAAATTCAGTTCCCCTGTGGAATCTGTTCCCCCATGTGTCGGGAGCGCGCATTGCAGCCAGAGAGGCGGGTCTGACCGCTTTCACGGCGCTTCTTATCGATTTCTCGATAAAACAACTCGTATAACATGTCAAGGTTGTAACATGCAGTTTAATCGGCAGCTGTCGTTTACAAAATTGTAAAATAAAAATGAATAAACGCTGTCTTCAGGCAGCTGAAATATCCATTCTCTCCTCTCCTCCCCCATAACTTTGGGAAATAAAGAGCAACTGTCTCCAAATTCTCAGAAATTGTTACGTGTGATAGCATGTAGTGTACTAGAAATGTCCTTAATCCAGTATTCTGTCATATTTTACATTACAACGGGATTTACCAGGAAGTCTTCATTTTAGTGCCCTGCAATCAACCAGTTTCCATCCTCTTATTTCAGCGATAGAAAATCATAAATACACACTACGTGTTGGAATACTCTGTTTGGTGGCTTACTTTTATTTGTCAGGCTTAAGTGACAAAAGTTGGTAAAGGCCGATTATCTTGGCGTTTAAAATAAATAAAATAAGAAGACCTCGTTTATTTATTTTTATTTTGTAAACAAAACCTGCCGATTAAACTGAATGTTACAACCTTGACATGTTTATGAGTTGTTTTACCGTGAAAACGGCTGCAATGCGCGCTCCCGACACAGGGGGAAGTGAATTTCGCCGGTACACTGGTACCATTTTAATAAAAACTGTAATTGCCTCCTAAACTACGGCCACAGACGCGTTTATTTTTACTGTACTTCCATGTCCAGTTGGTTAAGAATTAGACTAAATTGATTGGATCCGCTCTAAAGTCAAGTTCCCGAAGCAAGAGGAACAAATTTTATATCCGAGTGAACACCTTTGGACCGACAGCTGAGGCCAACACGTCTGACCCATCATCCCCTGAACAGACGCGCGCACACGCTGTGGTTCTTAATCATTTTAATCTGTTCTGTGACGTGCTGCAAATCATGCACCACGTCACAGACATTGCAGAAAAGAGAACGTTCTTGTACAATTAGATGTTAAGCTGAAGTTTAGGGGGTAATGAAAGCTTTTAACAAAAACCCGGCCGGCACCCTTATGATCTCACTACTGGCGTAACTTTTGGCGTAACTACTTCTTCTTCGGGCCGAGTCACGCTATGAAAAAGCAACAGCGCCTTCCAGAGCCACACCAAAGTCACAAAATACGGTGGTCGCAGAATGGCGTACACAACACTTGATCGGGGATTTGAACATGAGGATAGTCACAGAAACAACCGGACCCAGGAGATGTAAAGGTCTGCAGTAAATTCAAACTAAGCTCTTTCAGCCATCTTCCTAAACTTCGGCTCTGGGAACACAACATTGGCTCTCTGTAGCTTTGCAACTCTACAAGTGAATTCAAGTAACCATTACCCTGCTTTAATTTTCACCAGCTAGTTCGGGACAGCGCTGCAGGTTCTATGAACCCGCTAGCTTAGAAGCGATAGCATTAGCTGCTCAGGCCGTCTGCTAACCCCTCCAAACAGTTCACCGTCTGCAGCCTAACACTTACCCAGAGCTGTGCCCAATTTGGTGGTGATCCAGGTCTTCTCCACGCAGTCAGTCCCATCTGGAACATCCCAGTACCCCATCACGATCTGTACCTACAGGATATGCCGTAGCAAGGTCAACATGGAAGATATCGCGTGAAACCTTCTTCTTCTTCTTCTTCTTCTTCTTCTTCTTCTTCTTCTTCTTGAATTTTATTGGCGGTTGGCAAAAAACATTAGGTTAGCATTACCGCCACCAACTGGTATGGAGTGTGGACCACATGACAAAAAAACCTATATCCTATTATACAACCTAATCTGTTTCAAAAACTCAAATATAACCTGATATCCTCTGCTTCCTGATTCCTTTTGCAATAAATCGACAATATCAAGTTTCACTTCATGTTACTAAGTTTCCTTGTTAACTCGTTTCTCTGAATCCAATATTTCCTACAATTCAAAATGACATGTTCCACAGTCTCATCTTCCCCACAGTCACATTCCCCTGTCTGATGTTTCCCTATCAAAAATAATGATCTATTCAATCCAGTGTGTCCCATTCTAAGCCGTGAAATAATTATCTCTTCTCTCCTGTTCCTTTCTGATCTTCTCATTGGTCCAATTCTCTTTTGTATTTTATAAAGCCACCTTGCATTCTTTTCTTCATCCCATAACTTTTGCCACCTCTCTTTGGCTTTTTGTTTAATTATACCCTTTATTTCTATTATACCAAAACTAACATTAATGTCTACCCTTACCTTATTTGTACTCTCCTTAGCCCTCCTGTCTGCCATTTCATTTCCTTTAATCTCGTTATGTGCCGGAACCCAAACAAAATGTACTACTAGCCCCATCATATTTATTCTGTAAAGTGTTTGTTGTATTTCAATTAATATATCAGGTCTACTGTCTGACTGATTATTTTGCAAACTGACTAATGATGAACTAGAATCTGAGAAAATGATAGATTTTAATGGTCTTACCTCTTCCACCCATTGAACTGCTAAAAGCAAAGCTAGCATTTCTCCTGTATACACTGAAACTCCATCACTAATCCTTTTTCCTACCTTAATATGAAACTGTGGTATAATAAATGCTATCCCTACCCTATTAGATGTATTTTTTGATGTTAACGGAACTGTCTGACATATATCTAACTGATTTAAATTAATTTCATTAACTTTAGTGTTTATTACCCATCCAAAGCTCTTTAATTGTTTCTTTTCCTTTTCCCATCCAGGTTTAAGCACCTCTAGTGTTGGATGATCCTTCCTTTGCCCCTGTAAATTTGACCAGTAGTTTAATGATAATTGATCCCTTCTAACTTTAAGAGGCATTTCTCCCATTTCAACCTGTAATGCTGCTGTTGAAGATGTTTTAAACGCTCCAGTACATATCCTTAAAGCCTGATGTTGAATAATATTTAACTTATGGAGGTTTGTATCTGCTGCTGAGTTATAGACTATGCATCCATAGTCAAGTACTGACCTGATTAACCCAGTATAAATTGCTTTTAATGATTTTCTATCAGTTCCCCACTCTGTTCCAACTAAACACCTCATTATATTTAGTACCTTTCTACATTTATCAATTATTTTCTTAACATGCACACCCCATGTCATTCTTTCATCAAACCACATCCCAAGAAATTTTAATTGTTTAACTCTTTCCAATTCCTGACCATATAATTTTAAGTTAGTTTTTTCATCAACTCTTTTCCTTGTAAAAACATTATTTTAGTTTTCTTTACTGAAAATTTAAAACCCCATTTATATGACCGTTTTTCTACAACTGCAATTGCTCCCTGAAGTTTCTTTACAATAAAGTCTACATTTCTTCCTCTTTTCCACATTGCTCCATCGTCAGCAAATAATGAGAATCCCATTCCACCCTCTATTTCTTTAAACATATCATTAACTATCACTGAAAATAATAACAGACTTACTATACTTCACTGTGGTGTCCCGTTTTCTATTTTCAAACTCTCAGAATAATCCTTCCCTATCCTCACTTGTATTTGTCTTTCTTCTAGAAAATTTTTAATCCATCTAAACATATGACCATTTATACCCATTTTTCTAATTTTAATTAATAACCCTTCCCTCCACATCATATATGCTCTCTCAATGTTAAAAATACTGTCACAACACTCTCTTTATTCACTTGGGCCTTTCTAATTTCATGCTCTAAGCATAAAACTGGATCCATTGTACCTCTACCTCTCCTGAAACCACTCTGATGAGACGATGTAAGTCCCTTACTCTCCATATAATATATTAATCTTTTATTTATCATTTTTTCCATTATTTTACAGAAGTTGGATGTTAAAGCTATGGGTCGATAATTTCCTGGTTTTGACTCATCTTTCCCTGGTTTTCTCATTGGAACAATCACGGCTTCCTTCCAACTCTTTGGCAATTCCCCATCTTCCCATACCCTATTATACATTTCTAATAAAATATTTTTAGAAGTTTCACTTAAATTACTAATCATAATATAATAAATGTTATCTTTTCCAGTAGCTGATAATTTATATTTTCAGTTCTGTTATTGTAAACAACATGTTCAACGGTTTACTTGTATCTTGTATTTGCTCTAATAAATCCTTGTTCTCTAAAATAGTCTTTTCTCTTCCTTTTTTCCTTCTTCACTAATATTTTCAGAGCTATGAATTTTAACAAAAGTATTTACCAACATTTTTGCCTTTTCTCTGTCGGTAACTGCTGTTATTTCTCCATCATTTAATATTGGATATCCACTCACACTTTTAATCTCATTCATCCTTTTAAACGTTGCCCACACCTTAGAAATATCTGTCTCCCTTCCTACTGAATTACAGAAATTCATCCAATAATCTCTTTTTGCATTTTTAATAATTCTTCTTACAATTGCTTGTAATTTCTTATAGTTATTCAGATTCTGAAAGTTGTGATTTCTTTTGAATAATTTGAAAGCTTTATTTCGTTTCTTGATAATCTCCTTACATTCTGATGTCCACCAGGGCACCAACCTTCTTTCCCTTCCCCCACCTTTCTTCCTTATAGCCTGATTAGCAGCTTCTATGATAGCATTACATATAGAAACATTTATTTGATCAATACTACTGCTCATATCCACTTTTAACATTTTCATTTCACTACTATTCCTAAATGTTTCCCAATCTGCTGACTTAAAACACCATTTCGTTACCCCTTTTATACAATACCTTTCTATATTTAACTTTATTTCAATCATAATAGGATAATGATCACTTCCTATAGTTGTTTTATTGATTACTTGCCATGAACAAACACCTGCTATATAGTTATTCAATATTTAAAGAAAACTAAATTATATCATAGAATTTGATTATAGAAGGAGTGAATTATATAAATGAGTAGAATATTAAGCTAGATAGATAGATAGATAGATAGATAGATAGATAGATAGATAGATAGATAGATAGATAGATAGATAGATAGATAGATAGATAGATAGATAGATAGACCATTAAGAACCACACTCCATACCAGTAAGTGGCGGTAATGCTACTTAAAGTTTTGCCAACCGCCATAAAACTCCACAAGAAGAAGAAGAAGAAGAAGAAGAAGAAGAAGAAGAAGAAGAAGATTCACTCAAAAAAATGTCCCGATTCAAAAGGACAGGTAAAGTGGACAGCCTGTGTGGTTTTCGAGCCACGAAGTTGGAAGTAACTATTCCTTACGGGCTGCTAAAGGCAGCCAGGAAAAGCGGGCAGCTCAACCTGTCCGGGCGAGGCTTGTCAGAAGGTAAGCATACGTCGTTGAAACGTCTCTGTTATGTGGGAGAAAGAACGACCTAACCACAGACGCACATTGAAAACGGTGCGGGTTGCGGTCCTGATCCACTTCAGCTTTGCCGCAAATCCCGACTCACTGCTCCTAGGGAAGCAGCTGTGGTTCCAACAAGCTAACGGCCGCATTACGAGCCATCAGACGGACGTTACGGCTCAGTTATGGTCGTGCTTCTTGGCGCCGCGGGGACTCCGCTCACAGCCCGCGAGGCAAGCGCTGTCGGCGTTCCCTCACCTTGGAATGGAACAAACGTCAGATATTGTAATAACTTACCCTGCAGTTGAGCTCCTATCGCCCTCATCAATGACTCCATGGTGTTTCAGGTCCTGTATCATCACTATGGAGCTACCGTGCCATGTCGAATCTCGCACGTTATCAAGTGAGAATGCTATACAGCATTCTCACTTATTAAGTTCCTTCACGTCTTGATTATTATTCCGTACGTTTTTCGGCATCTAACTACTCCTGCATACTTCAACCGATTTAAACAATTTTCGTATCAAAACGTTCAGCTCGTTCACGACATTACTGCTATGTCTTTTTGTAATTATAACTTTTATAATATTTAAAATATTTAACTTTTTGTGCGTTTTTTGCTCTCATTGAAAATGAATGGAAAATCCTTCGAATTCTTCAAATATTTCAACTTTTTGACATCTTACTGCTTCAGCCTACTTTCAGCTATAAACGTCATTCAACTTTTAAAATGTAGTAATATCTTTTCGCTATTATGGTATGTTTCAGCTTTTTCATATCTTTCACCATTTTCGTATAGTAAGTCTTTAAAATAATTTTGGCTTTTCAAGAAATTCAGCAAATAACATGCGTTGCTATCGTCGTCAAGGAGGCTCTTTTAGAGTGCGCACTCTAGAAATTCAACAAATTCTTCTTCTCTGAACAACTTTCTCTCACTCGCTCAAATTTCACCCTATCCACATAAATTATACATCAAAACGTAGGAATTTTTGTCTGGATTCGGAAAATGTAACCATCATTGGTGTGGGATTTATAGATTTTTCGCAAATCACCTCAGAGCGACACTAACCCGAAACCTTCCCCATTCATATGGAGCGGTTTTCAAAAATGACACCTGGAAATCCAAAACATCACATGTTTTCGCATCGTCACTACTCCTAAACCGTTTCATGTAGAGGCGTGAGACTTTCACACATTCATGTCCCGACCCTTCTGGCGCTCACAAAAGAGAAATTTTGTCGATAAATGTTGCGGTTTTGCCGCAGGAACAATTTGTTCGGGAGTAGCGTTTTGGGAAAATGCTAAAACAGGATCAGACTTCAATCTCCCCAAATGAGGCACTTTTCTACATCGTCGCTTCTCCTAAACCGTTTTATGTACAGGCATGAGACTTTCACACATGAATGTCCCGACCCTTCTGGCACTCATAAAAAAAGAATTTTGTTGATAGCTGTTACGGTTTTGCCACAGGAACAATTTGTTCGGGAGTAGCGAATGTGCAAAATCCTTAAAACGCTTTGGAGCTTCATTCTTCCACATCATCCACTTTTTACATCGTCGCTGTGCCTACACCGATTTTTGTACAAACCTAAAAATGAACTCCATAGTCCTCAAAAGCCTGCTGATACTCAGAGTGAAAGAATTATTTTGATATCTCTTATACTTTTTCAGCTAGAGCGATTTGTTCGGGAACCTTTTTAGAGGATTTCTGAAAATCGCTAACAATTCCCTTTATATCATAATTTTTTATGCCTTTATTAAACTTTTTCCAGCAAAAACCGATAGCATGTCTTCTTCCCCTATCCGTTAAGAATTAAACGCTGAAAAAATTACATCTCTACCATTTACGGAACAGGAGATATGGAGCGTTGTTTGAGGCAAAGTTCTCCATTATAATCCAATAGCAGCCTCTGACACAAAGTGTCTGCACTTCGGTAGACGGCCCGCTGCAGCTGTGTCAGTGAGTTTCCATGACGACGGAACTCTGAGGGCCAGAGGGAGAAGCTCCATTCGGATAGAATGGCAACTTTCAACATCCCCTGCAGTGGCTGTGATTAATGTAGGAGCCTGAAATTCGCACAGTCACTTCCTCTTAACATTTTAAAATTTTCAAGTGACTTTCAGCTATGTGTCACTTTTCTTTCCCACTTTAGATGTCACATGCTTTCCTATTGGGCCTTTGCTTCCAACAGGACCTGGCATGATGCCCAGACACGACCCAAATGGCCAATACAGCACCACCCACCTGTGGGAAATGGTGCTACTGACCATTTTGGTCAAATGTTGAGTTCTGGGCCCAGATGTGGTGAGGCTGAGTTTGCTAAAGGAGGCGGATCTGACCCATGAACTTTGGTCACGTTTGGTGACATTAAGTATTGGCACCCCTTTTTGAGGCACTTCCCAGTACAGGATTTGGACCAAACTGACAGAGTACAATCACCAGGTGATACTGAACACAACCTTGTTAGCGGCTAACGGTTAGCATGTTGCTAACCGGAAGTAGCTCTAGGAAGCTCGTACAAACTTCTGCTTCACAGAATCTGTACTTCCTTTAGAGAGAAATTTTCTAGTTGTTCTTAATCTTCAAATTCTTCAAATTTTTCAAATTTTTCAAATTCCTTCAATTTTTTTCAAATTCTCCAAATTTCTTCAATTTTTTTCAAATTTCTTCAAAGCAAAGGCGGCAAAGGGCGGCAAAAAAGCAAATTCCTTCAAATTTTTCAAATTCCGGCAAATCAAATTCAAATTCAAATTCATGAAAATTTTAAAATATCTTAAATTTTTCAAATTGTTCCAAATTTTTCAAATTCCTTAAATTTTTTCAAATTCTTCAAATTTTACAAATTTCTTCAATTTCTTCAAATTTTACAAATTCTTCAAATTTCTTCACATTTTTCAAATTTTTCAAATTCTTGAAATTTCTTCACATTTTTAAAAATTTTCAAATTTCTTCAAATTTTTCAAATCTTCAAATTTCTTCAAATTTTTCACATTTTTTCAAATTTTACAATTTTTTTTTAAATTTTTCAAATTCTTCAAATTTTTTCAAATTCTTCAAATTTTACAAATTTCTTCAATTTCTTCAAATTTTTCAAATTCAAATTTTTTCAAATTTGTTTAAATTTTTTCAAATTCTTCAATTTTTTCAAATTTCTTCTATTTCTTCTGCATCTTCTCCTCAAATCATTTTGCAGATTAGCATTCTCACTCGCTGTTGCGTAGGAACAGCTTTTTCTAGTTTATTTTATGGTTTTGTGAAGCGAGACGAGCTCCATATCTTCCGAGGACTTGGTTCAAGGCGTGCTTCATGTGTCTTCGTCAGTAGAATCTACTACAAAAAAGCAGCACTTGAAAATAGGGGTGGGCGATATGAAGAAAACCTAATATCCCAATATCTTTGGGCTATATCATGATACACGATATATATCGCGATATGTTCAAATAACCTTGAATAACAAATGTTTTTAGCCAAATATTGCCTAAAGTTGCATTGGTATATCTCATGTTAACGTGTCAATTTTTTTTGTTTGAAAAATTGATTGCAAAATAAAAATCAATTTAAAAATTTTAGCCATTTTTTTTCCACCACAGCTGCACATAGAAGATTTTCACAAATTACAATATTGTCACATTAAAGCTCTTTCATGGTCAACACTGGACCTTAAAAAACAGAACATCCCAACGGCCAAAAGGAACACCAAGGAAAAATCTGACACAAAATACATTTGAAATAAAAGGTATCATAAAAATGAGACAATCCCAAAAACAAAAGCTTGTATTGTGACTATAAAATAAACTGACCAGTTGCAGCTACATATTCAGAGCATCTCAAAAATATTTCCGTTGCTCTTTAGGTGCTGGGAAATTTTTAAACAAACGTTTTTTCTGTCATATGGGATTTGGCAAAAGAAGACACCAATTTCAACAGTTTTATGGCTGGTTTAATTAAAGTTCCCTTCAATATGTGTGTGTGTGTGTGTGTGTGGGGGGGGGGGCGTCGACACGCGGAGTTTACAAGAGTCTTCATTTTGCACTGTATGACGTTTTAGGTGGAACAAATTTGTGCTACTGCTACCTTTTGTGGCAATGGTGTTACGCCATGTTTTGCAAATTACCGCTTTTTGTTCGACATCCTTCCACTGCCTGAAACGCCCGCTGTCGCCATAGTTTTCGCTGTCTCGTCAACGTTAAGTAAACGCACGGGTTCGTTGTTGTGTGCGTGTGCCAGAGCGCTTTCTGATTTGGAGGAGGAGCGAGTGATGCGTTCACAGCATGTGGGAAAAACTAAACTCACAGTGAACTAGAAAAATTTGCATTTCCTGCGAAAAGGCACTGTGAATGCAGATGGCTGAATGATTGAGCAAAAGATGCAGAAGATCTTTGAAGAAGAGAAAAAATAGCTGAAAAGCATTGAAGAAGTTGAAAAAGTTGAAGAATTTGAAAAAGTTGAAGAATTTGAACATGAAAGAACAATAGCTGAATGATTAGTAGAAGAAAAAACTGAGGGAATGGCACCAAGCATTTCCTAACTCATTCTAAACACTGAATCGTTTAACAAAGCAGAAGTAGAATTTCAAACTTGATTATACAGTAGCCATATGTGGGCCTGCATTTCTAGGAGTATAAGGGGTTTTGCCCCCCCCCCCCTCCCCTCATTGAAAAGCATTGGATGTTTGACACCTCATAGCTTGGAGATGCTTTATGCGACATAGGCCAAATTTCTTGTGGAGCTTTCTCTCTAAAGGAAGTACAGACTCTGTGAAGCAGAAGTTTGTAATTCCGGTTAGCAACATGCTAACAGTTAGCCGCTAACATTGTTGTGTTCAGTATCTCCGGGTGATTGTACTCTGTCAGTTTGGTCCAAATCCTGTACTGGGAAGTGCCTCCAAAAGGGGTGCCAATACTTAATGTTACCAAACGTGACCAAAGTTCATGTGTCAGATTGGCCTCCTTTAGCAACTCAGCCTCACCACATCTGGGCCCAGAACTCAACATTTGACCAAAATGGTGTGAAGCGCCATTTCCCACAGGTGGGTGGTGCTGTATTGGCCAATTGGGTTGTGTCTGGGCATCATGCCAGGTCCTGTTGGAAGCAAAGGCCCAATAGGAAAGCATGTGAAATCCAAAATGGGTCAGAAAAGTGACACATGGCTGATAATCACATGAAAGTTTTAAAATGTTAAGAGGAAGTGACTGTGCGAATTTCAGATTCCTACATTAATCACAGCCACTGCAGTGGGTGTCGAAAGTTGCCATTTTATCCCAATGGAGCCTGTCCCTCTGGTCAGCAGAGTTCCGTCATCATGGAAACTCACTCACACCTGCACCTGACCATTCTACCAAAGTGCAGAGACTTTGCTCAGACTCTGCCTCATTGGAATATAATGGAATACTTTGCCTCAAACAACGCTCCATATCTCCTGATTCGTAAATGGTAGAGACGTAATTTTTTTCTGCGTTTATTTCTTAACGGATAGGAGAACAAGTCAAACTATCAATTTTTCCTGGAAATATTTTAATAAAGGCGTAAAAAATTATGATCTAAAGGGGATTTTTAAGGAATTTCAAAAATCCTCTAAAAACGGTCCCGAACAAATTGCTGTAGCTGAAAAAGTATAAGAGATATCAAAATAATTCTATCACTGTGAGTATCAGCAGGCTTTTGAGGACTATGTTGCTCATTTTTATGTTTGTACAAAAATCAGTGTAGGCACAGCGACGATGTAAAATAGTGGAGCATGTGGAAAAATGCTAGCCTCGTGAGACCATCCTGATCTCGCGAGCTTTCAAGGTTTCACTCGCAGATCAGTCTGGCTACTCTCTGTTAAAGAAAATTTGGAGCCGTTCACCAAACGAACGTCCAATCAGCGTTGGCTTTGAGGCGGGTTGAGGTGTGACGCAACGGGAAGCGCGACAGTTCAGTCTAAAGAACATGGCGGCTTCAGCCGATGAAACTAGCGTTAGCGTGGCTATCGAGCAAGTTTTATCGGAATTACAGAGTATTTCTTTGCTGAGCTAACGAGCCTTTACCTGCAGCAGCAAGAGTAGCTTGGCTTGTGGTTGTGTTTTCGTCGTCGCTCGTAACAGAGCGACAACGAATCTGATTGGTTCATTTGGCCCGTCTATCACCAACATAGGCCAATCAGCTAACCAGTATTTTCGCCTCTTCCCAAAATTACTTCAACGGAAGGTTTCCAGATGGATATGCGGAGCAAATCTATCTGGCGGAGTCAGGTAAGAAAAATGCAGCTCTAAAGCATTTTCAGGATTTTGCACATTCGCTACTCCCGAACAAATTGTTCCTGCGTCAAAACCGTAACAGTTATCCAAAAAATTCATTTTTTGTGAGTGCCAGAAGGGTTGGGACATTCATGTGTGAAAATCTCATGCCTGTACATCAAACGGTTTAGGAGTAGAGACGATGCGAAAACGTGTGATGTTTTGGATTTTCAGACGTAATTTTTCAAAACCGCTCCATAGGAAATGAATGGGGGAGGTTTCGGGTTTGTGTCGCTCTGAGGTGATTTGCGAAAAATCTATAAATGCTACACCAATGAGGGTTACATTTCCTGAATCCAGACAAAAATTCCTACGTTTTGATGTATAATTTATGTGGATAGGTTGAAAATTGAGCGAGTGAGAAGAAGTTGTTCGGAGAAGAAGATTTTGTTGAATTTCTAGAGTGTGCACTCTATAACTGCCTCCTTGACGACCATAGCAACGCATGTTATTTGCTGAATTTCTTGAAAAGACAAAATTATTTTAAGGAGGTACTATATGAAAATGGTAAAAGATATGAAAAAGCTGAAATATACCATAATAGCTGAAAGATATCACTACATTCTAAAAGTTGAATGACGTTTCTAGCTGAAAGTAGGCTGAAGCAGTAAGCTGTCAAAAAGCAGCTGAAATTAGCAGAATTTTAGTGAATTACATTCATTTCCTATGGAAGAAGAAAAGCTGAAAATTTGCAGAAAAAGCTGAATATTTTAAAAAGTTGAAGAGTTAAAAGTACAAAAAGACATAGCCATCAATTCCAGAAGAAGCTGAATAGTTTAAAAGTTGAATGGTTGAAATCGGAGAAAAACTGTAGGTGGAGAAGCAAATCAAACTTTAAACAGTAAAAACGCGAAAGAGGATCTCAGTAACTGTGAATGCAGTAGGCATTCACAGTAATAAAGAGAAACAAGATCTCAAGAACTGTGAATGCCTACTGCATTCACAGTAATAAAGAATAAAGAGAAGGATCTCAAGAACTGTGAATTCCTACTGCATTCACAGTAATAAAGAATAAAGAGAAACAGGATCTCAAGAACTATGAATGCCTACTGCATTCACAGTAATTAAATACAGCGGCTCAATCTTGCCATGAAAATTTACATGCGATGGTCGCGATGAAGTCAATTTAACTATCGCGCGGAGGAAAACTTGAGATACATCGAGTATACTCGATATATCGCCCACTTCTACTTGAAAATGCCGCCTCCGCTTTGTTTACCTCACGTGATGCAGCCTGTCTGCATTGATACGTTGGCGCATTACCCGCGGTACACAATGAATCGATCACTTTTAATTGTCGATTTCTAGCAATTTTATTGATTTTGTTGTTGCGTGTGTGTGTGTGTGTGTGTGTATGTATGTATGTATGTGTGTGTGTGTGTATGTATGTATGTGTGTATGTATATATATATATATATATATATATATATATATATATATATATATATATATATATATATATATATATATATATATATATATATTAGACCTCTCAGCTTTTATCAAAAGTTAATAGCAGGGTTTCCCGCAGCGCTCTCTTGGCGAGGCGGCCAAACTGACACTACCGCCTCGCCAAAATTCGGAAA
Organism: Fundulus heteroclitus; assembly: GCF_011125445.2. Classification (NCBI taxonomy): domain Eukaryota; kingdom Metazoa; phylum Chordata; class Actinopteri; order Cyprinodontiformes; family Fundulidae; genus Fundulus; species Fundulus heteroclitus. The sequence continues at coordinate 1,763,483 of NW_023396868.1, read as the reverse complement.
AAAAAAAAAAAAAACTCTATATGCTTGCATGTTTATTTGACGTTAACACACGGTTTTTTGTTGTTGCTTTCGCGCGTGCATATAGTGAATGGAAACACATGCATACGCCCCCCCACGCTCCGTGCAAAAGTTGTCGTCTACCCCCCACCCCCCCCCCCCCCCCAAGTCGGTCAGCACAAAAGTTGTAGTCTTGTCCCCCTTCCAACAACCACGACCCCCCCCCACCCCCGCTCTGCTCGGCCAGTCGGTCCGCGCAAAACTTGTCGTCTCGAACCCCCCATAAAACCATAAAACCAATGTAAATAGTGTTCCTCTGTTTTATTTGTCTTTATCCTAATTCTAGAAGTAGAAATAGTCAAATAAATAGCACTATTATTTTGTGGAACCCTAATCATGCTATTATAACTAAGCAAAACTTTAAACAAAAAATAGCAGTTGTTTAGGCGGTAGCTAGTATTGTTATACTGTATATCATGTAAAAGAAGTTACACCTGCTATTTAGGCCTGAACTGCCTCAAATAATCGTCAATAAATGAAAGCAATAATAGCAACGAAATATTGGTAAAAGGGAAACCCTCACCTTTTCTTTTACAGATGGCTGTGGCTAAGAATCTGAATTTTTTATAACCTACAGTCTTTGCTATTCCATCTTTCCAGTAGTCTTCAGAACTCCTGCCTGGCACAGAATATTTAGTTTCATAAAAGAGATTAGGTTTTTGTTAGTGTTGCACCGATACCGGTATCGGCGAGTACCAACAGATAGGTCACAGATACCATTTTGATGTTTGTATGTCACTTGAACGCAACCTTCTCTCTCCCGACACTCACTAGTTCTACTGGATTCACTTTGTATTAGTCTTTTTTCCTGCTTTAATAAGGTAGCAGCTTGACAAAGCCATGATAGCAACTATTTTACATCCAAGTAGTATGCTGTTCTTCATATATATATATACACACACACACGCATACATTTCAAAGTAATGGTATCGCTATCGGCCGATACTGCAAAGCCAGGTATCGGGTATCGTATCGGGGCCAAAAAATGGCATCGGCGCAACACTAGTTTTTGTTGATAAAATGTATTATACTTCAGAATTAAATGCTATTTTGAAATGCTCACGTTAGTTACTCACATATCTCCAGTTCAACAAATCAAAACTCTCTCTCCTGCTTCTGTTCAGAACTGCACTCAGCAGCTTTCACCTAATTTAGTGCAGATAATATTTGGTTTCTTAACTGGGACTACTTTCATAGTATTAATTGTGCTAACGGCAGTATCCCAGTATGAATCAAAACTTAAATCTCGCACTCCAAGCATGCACAAACATGCACGCACACACACACAATAGTAAACAGCAAATCAGGAAGAGGGAAGGCAGAATTTAAGGCAGCAAAACCAATGAGAGTGCAGTTAAAGGGGGGTGTCTACTTTGTCAATCAAAGGCCAGACGCCTTAGTGATAGGGTGCGTGATCGCCAGGCCCCGCCCTCGCTGGCGCACAGCAGCGTTGAAATGACGCTGTGGGAACGCCGAGCTCTTCAAACGGAGGTGTTCCGGGCGAACCTGTGCATGTACGCACGTCTGGCAGAACCGAACCGACACGTAGGAATACTCTGAATCAGTAATTTTTTAGGGGTGCTGAGCTAAGATTTAGCGGTGCTTGAGCAGCCCTAAAAATGGCTTAAATACGCCACTGATACTGAATAAAGTAGTTTTTAAATTATTGACCGGATTATTACACTGCTACACAGTAATCCATGGGTTTGTTTATCAGTGTAGATCTATAACCTCATTGGTGAATCAGGCTGAGTTTCATCAAGCCTATATGGTCCGACATTTTCCCCTCAGCTGCAACACTTAAAGCACACAGGGGTTCACGCTCTTTATGCATGATCCAGCTGCTGTTGTTTCCTCTCTTTTCAGCGCCACGCACTTCTAGCCTGTTACACTTTATAATCTTTGTCGTCATCATTTACTGCTACATGTTCCTCATCTCAGTCTCCGCGCTGACCAGACAAATCTCCCCTATGGCGCAGGGCGCTCTGATGCGTAATTACGCAAGCCGAAGGCTGAGTTTGAATTTGTTGTCTGAGTGCGTTTTTTTGTGGTCAGACCGGATGGAATGACTTTCTGCTTCGCTTTTAGCCCACTATTATAGCACTTTTTATGCATTGCAATTTCAGAATTGATGAGCTTTTAGTCTTTTCAAACAATGCGTGTCACTGGTTCTTTAGTGACGTTTTTTTTTTTTTTTTTTTTTGGTAGGGTCTGGTATCAGCATAATTTATACGTAATGATACCGGTTTGAGGCTTTGAGGTAGGCGGATTTTACCCCCATTGGTGCACTGCACGCAGAAATAAACAGTGATGTTACAAGTTCCTTAAAATGACCCTTAGAAGTGCGCACCTAAATTACATGTAATGTAATTAAGACTAAAATTATTTATAACTCTGATCGCTCTCCCTGGTGCTCTGTTAACATGAACCGCAGCAGGAATTACTGATTGCCACAAGTCGTGAAAGAAACTGCAACAGCTCCATAGAAGGCGGGGTTTGAACTGAGCTCTGGATGGACAGTGCTGTGAACGGATCATCTGAGCCCATACGAGCTTTGTTATTTATATGTGTGAGAAATGCCATGTGTTGCGTGTGAAGTCAGTGAAATGCTTTAGGCCCAGAAATATTTGGTCAGTGACACAATCTTCATGATTAGGGCTCTGCATGCCACCACAATGGACTTTAAATGAAACAACTACAATGTAATTGAAGTGCAGACTTTAAGGGTTAATTCCAAGGGTTGAACAGAAATGTGATTAAACATGTAGGAATTGTAGTTATTTTTATACACACACTCCTCATTTCAGAGGCTCAAAAGTAATTGGACAAATAAACATAACCCTAAGTAATGGGGCTGGACGATAATTCCATAACTATATCATCCATATATGTCTATATCGATATCGATCGATAGACGTATAACTCATGGATGATAGGGGGGGAAAAAGGGTCAGTAAAAAGTTCAATAGAAAAACACTTTTCCTTCCTTTTGCATTCTAGCCTATCATGTAGATTAATATTACAGTCATTACATCCTCCCAACTAATCACAAATGCAGACCCAGGAACGTTCCATCACAAAACTCCACCCCCTTCAAAGAGTTCAGAGAGAAAGCATTTTTTTCTTTTTTAAAAAGTTGCAGTTTTGGTTAAAAAGTTGTTTGAATAAAGAGTTGAGTTTGAATTTCGTGTTTCTTTGTGTTTTGTATCTAAAAAAGGGTCATTAAGCAACAGCATAAAATGGTCAGGGCTGCACTTAAAATATATTTTGTTAATTATCAATATCGATCAATATGATTTGTATTTTATCAGTATGCTTCTTTCTATATTGTCCAGGCCTACTAAGTAAAATGTTACTTTTCATGCAGTCCAGCTCCACTGAAAAGTACATAGAGGCTTTGATCTGGGCAGATATTTAACCCAAAATAAATTCTGATATTGAATCTAAAAATTAATTCTAAGTGCATCATGTCAGAAATCCAGTGGTTTGTTTGGAGGCAGCCTTTCTAAGATGTTCTGCCAGTGTGACATCATATCGTGCTATGAGCTCAAGGATTCCCAGAAAATTTCCATTTTTAGGATTTCCTAACTGAGAATTCTTCCCCCTTTGTGGCAAGTTTCTCTCTGCAAGGAAGAGTATCAATAACTCGAGTCAACACACTTCTCCAGTGTGCTTTTTCCGCAGCTATGGTTCTCTGCAGTTCACTATCAATAGTCCTACCTAGGTGTAAGCGAGATGCCATTTTTTTTCCACATCAGTTCAGCGTTTATGTGAGAACTACTGGTTTCATAGTGCTTCAGTGTTTTTGAAAGACATCAGCAGTTATTATACCCCGCCACAAGGCATGTGTCAAGAACTTTAGCTTCACCAAAAAGCTTACATGCAAAACAATAGACTTTGTTAGTATTTTTGGAATACAGTAACCAATCTCGTTCAATTTTCTCAAACAGTATGCTTTGGAAAAACACCTCTTACTCTTCTTTGATCTTGGATATGGGCCATCAAAAACTTTCTGTGGGCCATTTTCAACCATGTACTGCCTAAATGTGTCCCCCGTTTTGTGTGGTAAAGTCCATTCAGATAGATCTTCTGAATAAAGCCTTTTCTCAGCACTCCCCTCTGCAGCTCTCTGCTCCTCTCCCTCTTCTTCATCATCTGCTGCTCTCTGCTCCTCTCCCTCCTCTTCATCATCTGGTCCTCTCTGCTTCTCTCTCTCATCTGCACCTTTCTGTTCCACATTCTCCTTTGTGGGGATTGAGTCACCATGTCTGCCTGCACTAATTTTCCCAAAATCAGAAATTCAAACCATCATGGTATATAGGTTTTTGTTTCCTCCCTAATGTAATTATTCCTTCCTGATGTCATCACTCGTCTCTTCTATCACTGATCTCATGTCTGTCTCCTTCACCCCTTCTCTGTGGCATTCTCCACTAAGTCATGGTCAAAAAAGCATTATATATTAGTTGTAAAAATTACAGATCTTAATACAGTTTTTAAACATAATATTTAAACTTTATTGCTTGGGATTAAGTAGCTGTTCCCTCACTTCCACCTAATATTAGACCAACCTGTCATCTTCTCTTCTTTCTCTCCATCCTCACAGCTGAATACTAAGTGAAACTTTAAAGACCAGTTTCTACAGACATACAATTACAAACTGATGCAGGTGATAAAATGGTCTCGATACAGGTAAAAACCTTAAAACAAACCAACAAATGAGAAATAAATTACAAAATCATGTAAAGAATGTCTGTCAATTAATATTTACACAAGAAAAACAACAAACTAATATCCAACCTTAAACAAATGAATGTAAATTAAATTTTCTCTATTTGTATCCCATAAATAATAAACACCACCATGCGAACTCTACAGTGCATCATCAAAATGTTTAAATACCTTTAAAATTCATATCATAAATAAGTACACAACCTTACATTTATTTAAATTTTTATAATCTACTTTGTGACTGTTATACCAATAAACAGTCTCAAAGCTGGGGGGGTCCTTCCAATGCTGCTGTTGAGAAACAGCGTGTGTAGAGAGCAATTGTATGTGGATAGCAAGTGTTTATACAGTGACTGCAATTAGGATTTTTAATTGTGATCATTAATGTTCCCAATTAAGAACCATTACTGCACAACACATGTATCACTGTGGTGTGGTCTTTGCAAGTGAAATATGTTTGTATCTTCAGTCCCTCAGAATGTATATCGGCTTAACATTGATGAACCAGCAGAAGCCCAGGAGAATGTGTCTTTTAGAGGATCAGATCGCTGGTGGGAACAGACAGACCTCACCAAACTTCTGCTGTCTTCTAATCAACTAAAACTGCTATCCGATGACATCAAACTCTTACCTGCACTTACTATACTGGATGTAAGTATGATCCATTGTAGTACATGCCAAAGATTCTTTTATAGAAATTGGGAGAGTTCTAATTAATGCATGTTTTCAACAATGTTATGTTATCCTTATTGTGCAGTCAATTGTAATAATAATTGTCATTATCAGTGAGAATGCTATATATATATATATATATATATATATATATATATATATATATATATATATATATATATATATATATATATATATATATATATATATATATATATATATTAGGGCTGTCAAAATAACGCGTTAATTTCGATTAATTAATAAAAAAAAAACGCAGATTAATCGGTGAGGCGCGCCTCCCCTGGGGGGCGCCAAAGAGTCACAGGGGACGCGTGAGAAGACAGAGAAGAAGACAGCGCTGCCGCTCAACTCTGTGAAACAGTGTAACGATATTCGTGCCTTCTGTTTGAGCGCGCAGGAACCAATCCATGCGCGCAGTGAAACAACTCTCAACGCTCAGAACCGGTCTGGCACGGTCTGAAAAACTCTTCTCAACCCACTGTCCTCGCGGTGAGCTCCATCTCTGCTCGCGCGTACCTGCTCATTCCACGCTCAACACCAGCTGTGCGCTCTCTCGGCTGTTAAAGCCAATCACAGGCCGTTTTTTTTTTTCATCCAAACAGAGTATGGCTTGCAAATACTGCATTCAGATGAATTAAATCAAAATGCTGCAGCCTTTGGCAGAAATTACTAAACATCACCGTGGGATTGAAGAAAAACAAATAAAGTGTAATATTTTAGCCTAAAATATTTAGGCTAAAGTATTTAGACAAAAATATTAGTTATTAAGTGAGGTGTGAAAAGGAGACAAAATGTTTTTGTCTCTTTTCTTTCCAGCTTCTGGGAGGTGATGGAAAAGTTTATTCTGATCATAATCATCATGATTGTCATCATTATTTAAAGAGCACTTTAACACGAGGTAAAACAAAGTGCCAAACATCAGAAATACATCAGATAAGAGATAACAACAAATAAAATAGCAATAGGTCTAAATTGTGTATAATTAGCCTAAAAAGTAGATTGGATTATGGAATATGTTGACGTTTGTTAAATTCAGGTTATCTTTTTTATCATTATTTCAGTTAATGTCTCCTGTTGACGTGAGTTCAGTTTGACATTGGCATCTGTTTAGTTCAGTTTGTCTGCTGTTGAAAACAATTGTTTATGAATTTGCTCTAATGACAGCTCAATTTTAAAACTAAGCCCTCTGTCCGTGATGTTTCAGTAAAAGTAGCCTGTAAGATGGAAATATTTGGATGGATATCTTATGAATAGGCCCGGACTGGAAGGCAGAAGGCGAGCACAGTGGCAGACGCAAACAGAGCAAACAACGAGTTTGACGTATTTTTCTTCTTTAGATAATGTATCACAAGATCGTTTTAAGAGTAAGTTGATGGTATCAGATTGCCAGATACCATCCAGATACCGTCCAGATAGCGAGTCTGTGAATGCTGGCCAAACGATTTAGTCCGGCCCGGTGGCCAAATGCATTATCAGTATTCAACGGATAATGCATTAGATACAGCCGATACTTTAATGTATCTAATGCTGATTATTCATTGAATCATTTGAATTTAAATATTTAAAATACTTTCACAGCAAAAATTATATGCGATTAATTTAGATTAATTAATTACAGAGTATGTAATTAATTAGATAACTTTTTTAATCGATTGACAGCCCTTATTTATATATATATATATATATATATATATATATATATATATATATTAAATTATTATTTTTATTTTTTTTGGGCTGTTCCTATTGAAATCAATGCAAATTCTTCACATTCTTCAAATTCTTCCAATACTTTCAATTCTTCTGATTGTTCTAATTCTTCAAATTTTTCAAAAAAAATTTTTTCAAAATTTTCAATTTTTTTTTCAAATTCTACAAATTTTTTCAAATTCTTCAATTTAATCAAATTCTTTAAATTTTTTAAAATTCTTTAAAAATTTTAAAATTCTTCAAATCTGATTTCAGTGTTTTTCAGCTACTTTTTCTCTTCTGCAGGGATCTTCTGCAACTTCTGCTCAAATCATTCTGCAGATTAGCATTCTCACTCGCTGTTACGCAGGAACAGCTTTTTCTAGTTGTATTACTGATTCTTAAGGTTTATAAACCCTAAAAACTGACCAAACTGATTTGGACTGTTATTTCCACTGTTTGAAATATTTTTTCAAACAGTTTTTTTTGCCGTATTTTTTGAAATATGTCACTTTTTTTTTTTTTCATAGTTTGGCCAATCTTGTGACTTATAGTCAGGAGCAATTTATCTATCAATTTTAACCCTTCATGGTCTAAGGCCTTTTTTGGGCAAATTTCTGTTCTTTATCTATTTTTATTGTGGTGTTATAACACCATCTTAAACGTTTCAGTCAAGTGGTATACATCCTTCTTTCATTGATGAGCTGAATTTTCATAATATAAAAACTCTGGAGTGCTCATAAGAATGTAATAAAAGATATAGAACCAGAAATGCAAAGTAAAATTTTAGGCGGAATTTATCTTTACAAATTGTTAATGATAACACACATCAAACACCAATGAACAAGCTGAAAAACAGCTGTAATATAATCTACATGGTCTACTTGAACAATGTGCATTTTTTTCATTTGTAGCATATCTACAAATATGTTTATTCCCCAAACGAAAAAAAGGCATTCATTTTTATTTTAAGTCTCTACTTAATGCTGATGGTAGTCAAAAAACTGTTCTTATCAGCCATTAGACACGGGGACATTAAAAAAAAGTATTTTCCAGGGTGTGGAATGCTGCTTCTTGTGCTTGGTCAAACAGAGCACACACTACTCTGATAGGATACACACTTGCTGGGATCATCCCGTGGAGTACAGGGCACTGGCAAATGTTTCCCTGATGCTTTGGGCATCACCTGGCAGATCATTATTACAAATGAGGAGGAAAAAAGTTATCTTGTGCAACTTGCAGTACTTATAGCAACTTCACATAAAATGTATACAATATTGTACACAGCCCAGTCAAATAAACTGAAGTAAAACTAATTTACTTACAACATTATAGCCACCATCCCCCAGGCCAAAGGTGTGAAAATGGAAGCCACAAAGAAACTCTGTGAAACCTAAAAAAAAAAAGTTTATCCAAAGAAAAACCACTACTACATATTGAAGTTTTATGGAATCTAATCACATAACATTGTATTTATCTGCACAATGATTGGATGAATTGTCAGAGAGAAACCAAACTTTCTCTAATGGATAACAACAAAACAGAAGAGCATCATGCATCATTGTTTTATCCAGATTTACTATGAATTTATATATTTTACTTCATTATTTATTGTATTTAACTATTAGGTTACTTTTCAACTGGATCCAGATGCTCAGGGTAATCCTCATCTCTTTAGTAGCGGCGCGTCTTCTTCTGCTTACGGATGCTTCTTTATTAGTTGACCCCAGGAGCGATGATGCAATTTCCGGTTTAGTGAATACCTCTGTGAAGTTAAATAAATCTATCCAGTAAATGTATCACAATCTGTGCAATTATGCACAATAAACCTTTATAAAGAACCATTGTGTTGCTTATTTGATCTCATTTATAGCCTCTGTTCACTTGAAAATGCACACGCATGTCCATGTGACCAGGGTGCTCTTCCTAATTTTTAACAAACTGGCCATAGAACAGTGGACTAGATATTTTTTGTTTGTTAAAGGTTGAAACCAATAATTAAATTAAATACAAACCTTACGCTAATTTGTCACACACTTTTTATCATGCGATCATATGGGGGAATAGTAGCCTAGTGTCAGAGGAGTGCGCTTGCTTTCTGATAAGGCTGCAAGAACCCAGTTCGATCCACGCAGACTGCCACCACAGCCCCTGACCAAGACCCATGGTCCTAGATTGCTACTCGGACGCCACTCAGTGTGGCAGCCCACTGCTCCCTAAGGGATGGGTTTACCACAGTGAAATTCTTCCTGTGGGACTATAAAGAGAAATTTATATCAAAAGCTGTATACTGTAAAATCCGCAAGAAGAGATTCCATCACTCACTGAGTAGAAGTGTAAAATCTAATGTAAATGATATCTTATTTCATTGGGATAAATCTGTTTTATGAAAGTGCTAAACCAATCCAGCCAATCTCTTATTTACCAAACGGTTCTTGCAGCTCCATGACAACCAGCTGACCACTTTGCCAAGTGCACTTGAAGAGCTACAGGAGCTTCAGCAACTGCGACTAAGGTACGAACAGTTTTTCAGCTTCATGATGAGATTTCTGTGTAGACATCAACCAATCAATCTTTGCATTCACTTCATTTTAAGAAGTGGCACATTATGTGGATAGATAGTCCTTCAACACAGACTTGAACACTGGTGTAAGAATGCATCCAACTTGTCTGAAACCACCACTTAAGGTGTTAACATTGTGAATGTGCTGTTTTCGAGGTTTGCAGATTTATTTCTGTATACTTACCCCAGTAGGAGGGATGGAAGATGGTATTTCAAATTAAAATGTCCTGTGTGTATTTTTCACAGTCATAATAAGTTGTCATCACTGCCAGCAGAGGTGTGTGCTCTAAAGAACCTTCGTTCCCTCACACTGCAGCAGAATCTTCTGGAAAATCTGCCAGAGGAATTAGGACAGCTGAGAAACCTGACAGAACTGGTAACTGCTCTTGATTGGTGGGAATTCTTATCTTCAGGTTGAGATTTCACTCAATCCTACACAGCCAAAAGTTGTAATAGCATGACTTTGCCCAGTTGGTTTGGTCCCCTTACTTTAGTGCAGTCTAAAAGTGAACCAAACCAATTGAAGGTCTGATTTTTTTTCTAACTGTTCAAACATGAGCTGGAGTTTTTTATTTGATGGGTGAGTTGCAACATAATTTCACAAAAACTCTTGACTCATTGACAAAGTTTCCCCACAAATTCTATAAAGGAAAGTTTTGGTGGTTTCTTTACCAGTGAGTCCTACACTGATTTAGGAGGAACTAAATCTAGCTCTTTCCATACAAGCAATTTGATAAAACATCTAAAAAAACAACACAACAAACAATTTTCTAAGGCGAGAAATGTTCTTGGGTAGGAAACTGGAAGCAGTTATTAACGGGTTCCAAGCCCACCCACACCCCGCCCCTTTGAGCATGCCGGGTCCCCCTGCTCAGCCAAACCAACATGCATCTGCAACGGATCATGAATTTGTTTTGCAGGAAGACAGAAATTTTTCACAGATTCACTTGTGATCCCAAAAGGTTTTCTATACAATGCATTTTACCATAGCAGTTCTCCAATACTGCTTAGAGACTGGTACAACTCAAGGTAGGTCTTCTTTCTTATAGTTATTACTGCAATAATGTGTAAAAGATCCAGACGGTCAGAACCTATTCTTTTTTTCTTGGATTTCATATCAAAAAGCTTGGATGGATTAGATTACACCTCTGATTCTTTTGACAGAGATGCGTCCAACTGACGCACTACCTTCTAAAAACATTTTGGTGCCTTGGTGACAAGTGAAACAGCAGTTGTATCGATCACCTGACTTTCCAAAGCAATACGCGCACTTATACAGGGTTTTTCTCTCTGAGCCAGACACACACGCCGATGCATCAGTGTTGCCGGACCCATTACCAGTCATAACTGCTGTTAGCCTACCTCATTATGGAAACAAGCTCATTTCAGCAGGGTGTGGCCAGCAAGGTGGTTCATGCCCCCTGAGCACCAAAAAGATGGATTACACCACTTGCCACCCCCTCAGCTGGAATGGAAAAATTTTAAATAAGGCATATAGGCATATGAAGCATGGTGTAGTAGCATTGACACTCAGAAATCCAAGCGTAATTGAATTCAGCACCTGCAGTTGCTGCAATGCCAACATGGTATCTGGCCACAATGCAGAAGGAGGGAAACCTCAAGAATTGCTGCTGTTGCTGCCATATCAGAGGCTGAGAATAAAAAATACATAGGAGTGCAGATCTATGAAATAATCAAATATCAAACTACATATATGAATAATGAGTGACTGGTGAGCTGTTCAGGAGGAACTGATTGATAAAGAATTCCATGTGATGTAGTACATAATATTTTTTTCCAAAAGAGAAAATATTTAGGAAACAGCCCAACTTGCTTTTGCTGGAAACCACTGATCAAGGTTAAAATCCAGTTTTAGCCACAGAACTAGTTTTAAGCTGGCAAACATGTTCAGAATCAGAAATACTTTAATAATCCCAGAGGGAAATTGTTGTTTAAGTACATTTGCCATAACATAAGCAAATGAACATCACAAACATTTCAGGGGGAGACGATTTACTGAGGCCTTGCTGCCAAGGACAACCGCCTTACATGGTGCCCACATTGCGCTGCCATTACTCTGTGAAAAGATATAGGCCAAAAAAAAACTTTATCCTATAACAGGATACAGTTTGAGATATCAAAAACCTCTTGCACAACAAGCACAAATACGACGAAACACGTATAGCAGAAGATAAGTAAAAATTTGAGACTAGTCGCGTGTAAGTTCATCAGTTTATATGAGCATCAGTTATGTCTGTCTGTTTGGGTGAAAGTGTTTATATTTCCGTGAACACTCTCCAGAGGTTCACGGAACACATTTCATTAATAAGGCATTTGAACTCCTCCCCTCTTATAATTGGAGGAGACATTAATTGTGTAATTCAGTGGTTTTCAATAGGTGAGGCGCACCTCCCTTGGGGGGCACCAAAGAGTCACAGGGGAGGCGCGAGAAGACAGAGAAGAAGAAAGAAGACAGCGCTGCCGCTCAGCTCTGTATAACTAATGTAGCGATATTTTTGCCTTCTGAGTGCGCAGGAACCAATCAAGCGCGTAGTAAGACAACTCTCAACGCTCAAAACTGGTCTGGTGCGCGCACAACTCTAAAAAACTCCTCTCATCCTTCTTTCCTCGCGCTCAGTTCCATCTCTGCTCGCGCACAACTTTGCTCGCGCGCACCTGCTCATTCCACGTTCAACAAGGCAAGGCAAGGCAAATTTATTTATATAGCACAATTCAGGACAGGGACAATGCAAAGTGCTTTACATGATTAAAATATAGCAAATTAAAACAGAATAAAAGCAAGTAGGAATAAAATGTAGATAGAAATTATAACAAAGAAGTGGTGATTCAGTTAACTAGAACAGTTGAAGGCAATCCTAAACAAATGTTTTTAATCTTGATTTAAAGGAACTCAGGCTTTCCGCACCTTTACAATTTTCTGGAAGTTTGTTCCAGATAAGCGGAGCATAGAAACTAAATGCAGCTTCTCCTTGTTTAGTTCTGGTTCTAGGTATGCAGAGCAGGCTGGAGTCAGAAGACCTTAGTGGTCTGGATGGTTGATACACCGATAACAAGTCTGTGATGTATTTAGGTGCTAAGCCATTTAGGGATTTATAGACTAACAGAAGTATTTTAAAGTCTATTCAATTCAATTCAATTTTATTTATATAGCGCCAAATCATGAAACATGTCATCTCAAGGCACTTTACAAAGTCAAGTTCAATCATATTATACAGATTGGGTCAGATTATACAGATTGGTCAAAAATGTCCTATAGAAGGAAACCAGTTGATTGCATCAAAGTCCCGACAAGCAGCATTCACTCCTGGGGAAGCGTAGAGCCACAGGAAGAGTCATCTGCATTGTACATGGCTTTGCTGCAATCCCTCATACTGAGCAAGCATGAAGCGACAGTGGGAAGAAAAACCACACATTAGCGGGAAGGAAAAACCTCCGGCAGAACCGGGCTCAGTATGAACGGTCATCTGCCTCGACCGACTGGGGTTACAGAAGAAAGAACAGAGACACAACAAGAGAAACAAAAAAGCACAGAAGCACACATTGATCTAGTAATCTGTTCTACATTAGATGGTAGTAGCGGGTGAGCCGTCTTCTCTGGATGATGTCACAGTTAACAGAACGCCAGACCAGGTGTACCTACTATGAAGAGAAAAGAGAGAGAACAGAAAGTTAAAGCAGAAATGACAACACATAATGCATAATTGAAGAACAGTAGAACTCAATAGAGTGAGAAAATTAGATCCTGATATACTCTAGTAGCCTAAGCCTATAGCAGTAAAACTATAAAGGTAGCTGAGAGTAACATGAGCCACTAGTTATAATTTTTGTCAAAAAGAAAAGTTTTAAGCCTAGTCTTAAAAGTAGACAGGGTGTCTGCCTCACGGACTAAAACTGGGAGTTGGTTCCACAGGAGAGGAGCCTGATAGCTAAAGGATCTGCCTCCCATTCTACTTTTAGAGACTCTAGGAACCACCAGCAGACCTGCAGTCTGAGAGCGAAGTGCTCTGTTAGGAACATACGGGGTAATCAGAGCTCTGATATATGATGGAGTTTGATTATTAAGGGCTTTATACGTTAGAAGAAGAATTTTAAATTCTATTCTTGATTTACCAGGAAGCCAATGAAGGGAAGCTAAAATTGGAGAAATATGATCCCTCTTGTTGATTTTCATCAGAACTCTTGCTGCAGCATTTTGGATCAGCTGAAGGCTTTGAACTGCATTTTGTGGACTTCCTGATCGTAAAGAATTACAATAGTCCAGCCTTGAAGTAACAAATGCATGGACTAGTTTTTCAGCATCACTCCTGGACAGAATGTTTCTAATTTTGGCGATATTCCTGAGGTGAAAAAAGGAAACTCTGGAAACCTGTTTAATATGGGATTTAAATGACATGTCTTGGTCAAAAATAACACCAAGATTTTTTACTTTATTACCAGAGGCCAGGTTAATGCCACCCAGATTAAGTGATTGGTTAAGAAGTTTATTTTTTGAGGACTCTGGCCCAAAGATTACAACTTCGGTCTTGTCAGAATTTAGATGCAGGAAATTTAAAGTCATCCAGCTTTTGATGTCATCAAGACATGACTGCAGTCGAAGTAATTGATTGGATTCATCAGGATTTATGGATAAATATAGCTGAGTATCATCAGCATAACAGTGGAAATTAATCCCATGCTGTCTGATAATTTTGCCTACCGGAAGCATATATATAGTAAAGAGAATTGGTCCAAGGACTGAACCCTGTGGTACTCCACAGGTGACCCTAGAGTTTGAGGAAGATTTATTATTAACATGAACAAATTGGAATCTGTCTGACAGATAAGATTTAAACCAGCCTAATGCTTTCCCCTTAATCCCTACAGTATGTTCAAGTCTTTGTAGGAGAATATTGTGATCAACTGTATCAAACGCAGCACTGAGATCTAACAGGACAAGTATAGACACAAGTCCATTATCTGAGGCCATGAGAATATCATTAGTGACCTTCACCAGAGCTGTTTCAGTGCTATGATGAGCTCTGAAGCCTGACTGAAACTCCTCAAGTAGGTCACTACTTTGTAAATGTTCACAAAGTTGATTAGCAACTACTTTCCCAAGAATTTTAGATAAGAAAAGAAGATTAGATATAGGTCTGTAATTTACTAACTCATCTTGATCAAGAGAAGGTTTCTTAAGTAAAGGTTTAATAACAGCTAATTTCAAAACCTGTGGTACATATCCATTTACTAAGGATAGATTAATCATGTCTAAAATAGTGCCACTGATCAAAGGGAATATGTCCTTAAACAACTTGGTTGGGATTGGGTCTAACATACAGGTAGAAGGTTTAGATGAAGCTAAAATTTTAGATAGCTCAGAAAGCTCTACTGCTTCTAAACAGTTCAAACACTGCGCAGATTCTAAAGATTCCTCCAATGCTGCCTCACTTACTGAGGACGAGGTAATCATGTTTGGGAGGATGCCAATTATTTTATTTTTAATGGCATCAATTTTATTTATGAAGAATCCCATAAAATCATTACTACTAAGAGCTAAGGGAATGGATGGATCAACAGAGCTGTGGCTCTGGGTAAGTTTGGCAACTGTACTAAAGAGAAATCTAGGATTATTTTTATTCTCTTCAATTAATGATGAAAAATATGCTGCTCTAACTCTGCGGAGGGTCTTGTTATACAACAATAGTCTGTCCCTCCAGATTAAGTAGGATTCCTCTTGGTGTGTAGAGCGCCATTTTCTCTCCAATTTCCTAACATTGCGCTTCAAGGAACGCAGCTCTGAATTAAACCAAGGAGCCAGCTTCCTGTGAATAATCACCTTCTTTTTCAAGGGAGCTACATTGTCTAATGCAGAACGCAATGACGAAGTCATACCGTTTACAAAGACATCTATTTGTGAATTGGAAGAAACAACATTGCTGCCATCTACAGGGCATTTCTGCAATACTGAGGATATTAAAAAGGGGACAGACTCTTTAAGTTTTGATACAGCATTATCCGATAAAGATCTACTATAATGGAACCCTCTTTTGGGGGTGGAGAACTGGATTAAACTCAAATGTTATTAAAAAATGATCAGACAGGACAGGGTTGTGAGAGAATACTGTTAATTCTTCACAATCAATGCCATATGTCAGAACAAGATACAGGGAGCCAGTGTAATGACTTTAGAACTGGGGTGATGTGCTATACGTTCTTAGTCTTAGTGAGGACGCGGGCAGCAGCGTTCTGGATCAGCTGCAGCTGTCTGATCCACTTTTTAGGCAGACCTGTGAAAACACCGTTGCAGTAATCAATTCGACTAAAAATAAACGCATGGATTAGTTTTTCCAGATCCTTCTGACTGAGTCATTAGTCCTTTAATCCCAGAAATGTTCTTCAGGTGATAGAAAGCCGACCTTGTAACTGTCTTTAGGTGCTTTTGGAGGTTCAGGTCTGAGTCCATCACTACTCCCAGATTTCGGGCCTGATTAGTGGTTTTTAGCTGAAGCGACTGAAGCTGTGTGCTAACTTTTGATCTCTCCTCTATTGGTCCAAATGTTATTACTTCTGTTTTGTTTTTATTCAACTGAAGAAAATTTTTGCATATCCACGTATTGATTTCTTCTAGGCATTTACTCAGTGCTTGAACTGGTTCATAGTCACCTGGTGACATAGTGATGTAGAGCTGTGTGTTGTCTGCATAGTTATGGTAGCTGATGTTGTTATTTTTTATTATCTGGGCTAGAAGGAGCCTGTAGATATTGAAGCGTAGGGGACCCAGGATGGACCCTTGGGAAACCCCACATGTGATTTTTGTCATCTCTGATGTAAAGTTACCTACTGATACAAAAAAGTCCCTGTCCTTTAAGTAGGATTTAAACCAGTTGAGAGCTGTACCAGAGAGGCCGACCCAGTTCTCCAGGCGTTCTAACAGGATGGAGTGATCGACAGTATCAAATGCTGCACTGAGGTCCAATAGAACCAGCACTGTGTTTCTTCCACAGTCTGTATTTATATGGATGTCATTAAAAACCTTGATAAGGGCGGTCTCTGTACTGTGGTGAGCACGGAAGCCTGACTGGAAAACGTCAAATCGGCTGGTCGTTGTTAAGAAGGTGTTTAATTGTTGAAACTCAGCTTTTTCAATAATCTTACTGATAAAGGGGAGGTTTGAGATGGGCCTGTAGTTCTGGAGTAGAAGTTTGTCTAAATTGTTATTTTTCACCAGTGGTTTGATATTTGCTGTTTTTAGGGACTGGGGGAAAACACCTGACAGAAGGGACGTGTTTATTATCTGAGTCAACTCGGACGCTATGACAGGTAAAACTTTCTTAAGGAAAACTGTGGGTAGAACATCAAGGCAGCATGAAGAGGAACTTAGCTGCTGAGTGATCTGCTCTAAGCTTTTGTGGTTTATTTGGCTGAATTGGGATATTTTGTCAGGATAAGTTCCAGCTGAATACGGCTTTGGTTCTGGAGCTGGTGTGGATGTACAAACTGATCCTCTAATTTTTAGGATTTTTTCAGTAAAGAAGTTAGCAAATTCATTGCAGGCCCTGGTGGAGTGGAGTTCAGAAGCCACGGACACAGGAGGATTTGTTAATCTGTCGACTGTGGAAAATAAGACACGAGCATTATTAATGTTGTTCTTGATGATCTCTGAGAAGAAAGATTCCCTTGCATTTTTCAATTTTAAGTTATAACTGTTAAGTCTGTCTTTATAGATGTCGTAGTGAACCTGGAGTCTATTCTTTCTCCACCTGCGTTCAGCTTTCCGGCACTCCCTTTTTTCACTTCTAGCTGCTGGAGCATTTCTCCAAGGAGATTTTTTCTTCCCGGAAACAACTTTCACTTTAACTGGAGCAATGCAGCTGTGCGCTCGCTCGGTTGTTTCTGCGCTGTGACTTCAAAAACTGTCCACTCTACCAGACAATCAGAGTATGGCTTGCAAATATTGCATTCAGATGGATTAAATCAAAATGCTGCAATATTAGTTACTAAGTGAGGTGTGAAAAATATTTGTCTCTTTTCTTTCCAGCTTCTGGGAGGTGATGCAAAAGTTTATTCTGATCATAATCATAATCATTGTTATCATTATTTAAAGAGCACTTTAACACGAGGTAAATCAAAGTGCCAAACATCAGAAATACATCAGATAAGAGATAATAATGAAATGCTTGGTTGTTAAAATAGCAATAGGTTTAAATTGTGTATAATTAGCCTAAAAAGTAAATCGGATTAAGGATGCGTTGACGTCTGTTTAATTCAGGTTTTCTTTTTTATTATTATTTCAGCTGACGTCTCCTGTTGACGTGAGTTCAGTTTGACATTGGCGTCTGTTTAGTTCAGTTTGTCAGTTTATGAATTTGCTCTAATGACAGTTCAACTTTGAAAATAGGCCCTATGTCCGTGATGTAAAAGTAGCATGTAAAATGGAAATATTTGGATGGATGGATTTTATGAATAGGCCTTTTTTTATGGATGTATTTTGGTAAAATAACTACAATAAAAAACATGTATTGGGCTATCAGATGATTCTACTGGACACAGTATTCCAAGAACACAAAAGATTCCAAGAACACAGGATTCCAAGAACACAAAAGAAAGATGCATTTGCTACAGGGACCTGTGTGCGGTAGGTTTGTGTTTTTTTGGGTGTGTGTGTGTGTGTGGGGGGGGGGGGGGCTGGTTATCTTTACCTATTCCAAGGGGAGGCTCACATTCAATGAATTTGAAAACCCCTGGTGTAATTGATCCCAATCTAGACCACTCTAACCCACGAACCCTGACACCTTCTTCAATGTCGAGCTTGCTTTCAGATTGTGTAACCAAGGACGGTTGCATTGATCCTTGGAGATTTTATAATCCTGGTATCAAGGAATATTCTTCTTTTTTTTCACAAATGAATAAGTCTTTTTCTCGGATTGATTATTAATTTATTGACGCTAAAATAATTTCTAAAGTACTGTCTGTTAATTATCACCCTATTGTTATTTCTGACCACGCCCTTCTTTCTTTAGATATTCAATTTTCTTTACAACCCAGGTACTCCACACCTTGGAGGTTCAATACATTACTCCTTTCAGATAATAACTTGACAGAATTTATTGCAACCAAAATTGATGATTATATTTCCACAAATCAGAACGATACGGAACCAGTTTCCCCTTCATTGATGTGGAAATCCCTAAAAGCATACTTACGGGGACAAATAATTTCTTACTCTGCCCACTTGAATAAGTCACGAGTTACATGAACTCCTTATTAATATCACCAATTTGGACCAACAACTTGCTTCTTGCCCCTCTCCCAGCTTACTTAAACGTGTTGACTTACAGACTGAATTCGATCTCATTACGACTAGAGATGCAGAGCGACTTCTTTTACGATCACGCTCCACGTATTATGAACATGGCGATAAGCCATAATAATGCTTTGAGAAGCATGCAAAATAACAAAGCTCCTGGCCCTGATGGATTTTCAGTGGAATTCTTTAAGAGATTCCAGGGTAAACTGTCCCCCTTACTGCATGCTGTGTTTAAGTAATCATTAGAACATGGCACTGTTCCTCCCATTTTAAGGCAGGCCTCCATAAGTCTCCTCTTGAAAAAAGATAAGGATCCAAATCTCTGCAGCTCATATAGACCTCTCTCATTAATAAATATAGATGCCAAGATCCTTGCAAAAGCTTTGGACTCGCGCCCGGAAAACATTGTACAGACTATTGTCTCACACGAGCAAACTGGCTTTATTAAGGGGAGACAGGTATTCTTTAATGTCCCCACGCTTCTAAATATTATTTACTCTAAAGCTACCACAACACCCGAAGTAGTAATTTCAATTGATGCTGAAAAAGCATTTGACAAGGTTGAATGGAACTATTTATTTAATGTTTTATGAATGAATGAAAACTTTATTGTCATTGTCACAAGAACAACGAAATTTAAAAAGTGCCATCGATCCGTGCATATGTTTAAAAAAAAACAATAATAAATAAATAATAAATAAATCTCTGTCTCTCAATTTACACACAATATAAGAAATAAATAACAAATAACTGATAAAAACAACAAAAAAATTAAAAATAGCACATTCTCACACACATCATCCATGATAATTTATGGTTATTTTTGGTTGCATTTAGTTTTGTTATTGCTGTCAGGTAAAAACTGTCTCTAAAACGGTTGGTTCTTGTTCTGATTGCTCTGTATCGTCTGCCTGAAGGCAACAGTGTAAACAGAGAATGTCCAGGATGAAAAGTGTCCTTTGTGATGGGTTGTGCCTTTTTTAGACAGCGGTCGCTGTGCAAGTCCTCCAATGAGGGGAGAGGGCAGCCAATGATTTTTTTGGGCTGTATTCACAATCCTTTGTAGAGCTTTCTTTTGAGCCGCAGTGCTGCTGTTACACCATGCGCAAATACAATAAGTCGGTATACTCTCTATGCAGCACTTGTAGAAGGACACCAGCAGTTTCTTTTTGATGTTATTCTTCCTGAGAACCCTCAGGAAGTACAGTCTTTGCTGGGCCTTTTTTGTCAGCTCCAGGGTGTTGATGTTCCATGTGAGGCCCTGCTCAATGTGGACCCCCAGGAAACGGAAGTCAGCTACCCTCTCCACACATTTTCCCCCAATGGTTAGTGGTGTAATGTCCGTTTTTTTCCTCCTGTAATCTATTATGAGTTCTTTTGTCTTTGAGTTGTTGAGGAGCAGATTGTTCTCCCTGCACCACACCAACAGCCGCTCCACCTCACTCCTGTAGGCCGACTCGTCGCCTCCTGAGATAAGCCCCACCATTGTGGTGTCATCAGCAAACTTGATGATGGTGTTGCTGTGGTGGGTAGAGGTGCAGTCATGTGTATATAAACAATAGAGCAGGGGACTGAGCACACAGCCCTGTGGAGAGCCAGTGCTAAGGCTGAGGGCAGTGGATAAATGTTTCCCCACCCTAACTCTGTGCTGTCGGTTGGTCAAGAAGCTCATAATCCACTTGCAGGTGGAGTGAGGGAGACCCAGGTGCACCAATTTGTCCACCAGTCTGTGAGGGAGGATGGTATTAAAAGCAGAGCTATAGTCCACAAAGAGCATTCGCACATAGCTTCCCTTCTGCTCCAGATGTGACAGAGCAGCATGGAGGGCTGTGATCACAGCATCCTCTGTGGATCTGTTTGCTCTGTAGGCAAACTGGTGGGGGTCAAAGCCAGGAGGGAGAAGTGCTGTGATGTGACCCCGGACCAGTTTTTCAAAACACTTCATCACCACAGGGGTTAGTGCCACTGGCCGGTAGTCGTTGAGGGAAGAGATATGAGGTTTCTTGGGTATGGGGACTATGGTGGAAGATTTCAGGCAGGATGGGACTGTAGACAGGGCTAGGGACTGGTTGAAGATCCTGGTAAAGACTCCAGCCAGCTGATCGGCGCAGTCTTTCAGGACACGTCCAGGGACGCCATCAGGTCCAGCAGCCTTCTTTGGGTTGACGGCCCGCAGTGTGCGCCTCACCTCCTGCTCCTTTACAACAAAGGGTCTGGTGTTGTGGGTCGCTTTGTGTAGTGTGGCTGCTTCTGTTGGTTTCACCTCAAAGCGGGCAAAGAAGAGGTTCAGCTCCTCTGCCAGCATGGCGTCGCCTTCCGCAGCTGCGAGGTTGGTCCTGTGGTTGGTAAGATGCTGGATTCCCTGCCACACCTGCCTGCTGTTGTTACTATCAAGATAGCCCTCTATCCTCCTCCTGTAGTCAGACTTAGCCATTCTGATGCCACTCTTCAAGTTAGCTCGGGCTGTACTGTAGACAGTCCTGTCCCCAGACCTGAAGGCAGTATTCCTGGTCTTTAGCAGACGCTGGACCTCCTGAGTCATCCAGGGCTTCTGGTTTGGGAATACCCGGATACGTTTATCCACAGCTACAGTGTCAATACAGTTCTTGATGTAGCACAGTACACTGTCTGTAAAAACCCCCAGGTCCTGATGTTCAAAAACATCCCAGTTTGTCCTGTCGAAACAGTCCTGCAGCTGCTGTGTCGCATCCTCAGGCCAGGATTTGATGGTTTTGGTGATGGCTATAGCGGTTTTCCTAACAGGGGTATAAGCAGGGATTAAATGCAGGGACAGGTGATCGGACTGACCCAGGTGTGGAAGTGGCCTAGCCCTGTAGCCAAGCTTGATGTTAGAGTAGACTTTGTCCAAAATGCTAGCCTCTCGTGTAGCACACTTTACATGTTGGTGGAATTTGGGAAGCGCTGTCTTCAAGTCTGCATGGTTAAAGTCCCCTGCTATGATCACTAAAGAAATTTCGACTGGGCAATGGGTTCATTTCATTGATACGCCTACTCTATGCATGTCCACAAGCAAATATCTCCATTAATGGCATCCATTCTAGTTTTTTCACACTATCCTGTGGCACCAGACAAGGCTGTCCCCTTTCTCCTTTATTGTTTGCACTAGCGATAGAGCCCTTGTCAATTTTTTTGAGATCCTACTCGACCTTTACTGGGATTTCACGTTTGGGCACAGAATTTAGGTTGTCATTTTATGCTGATGATTTGTTGTTATATGTCTCAGATCCTGTTCTTTCCATTTCCACAATTTTATCTGTTTTCTGGAGATTCGGTTCATTCTCTGGCTACAAGGTGAATATCTCTAAAAGTGAATGCTACCCTATTAACGCTTCAGCCTTACAGCTCACACAGTCAGATAATCCTTTCAATTTAAACCTGACTGTCTTTAGATATCTCGGGATCAACATTACCAGAACATTAAATACTCCGTTTTCTGCTAATTTCTCACCTTTATTATCTAAAATTAAAATAGATCTACAAAGATGGAGAAGTCTACCACTTTCATTAATAGGAAGAATTAACGCAGTTAAGATGAACATTTTGCCCAAATTTCTGTTTTTGTTTCATTGTCTCCCACTTTTCCTGCCAAAGCAGTTTTTTAAAACAATTGATCAGACTATCTCTGATTTCCTGTGGTGTGGAAAGGCTCCCAGAATCCGCAAATCCACACTTCAGAGATGTAAATTCAATGGTGGACTGGCACTTCCAATTTTCCAATTCTATTATTGGGCAGTACACATTCAAAAAATCTAGTTCTGGCTCAAACTTATGAATCTGCCGTGGTGCAACTTGGAGGCACAGTCATCTGGTTCATCATCCTTATCTGCCCTACTTACTTCCTCTACCCCATCCAACCTTTCTGGCTATACAAACAATCAAGTGGTTCTTTCCACACTTAAATTTAAAATGCCTCCTAAATTGATACCAGATTTTAAGTCAGTATCCACTTTAACTCGTATACTAAAGAATCATTTATTTCAACCTTCATTTACAAATCCTACAGGATTTCCTAGCATGGCATAATAAAGGCCTGAAGTGTTTTAAAGACTTCTACAAAGATAGTATTTTTTGTAGTTTTGCAGATATCTCAGAAGAATTTCATCTCCCACCTTCTCATCTTTTTTGATACTTTCAAATTAGACACTGCGCTAAAATTTTGTTTCCTCTCTTCCCTTCTTCACCGCCAACAGTGGGAGAAGCTGTTAAACCATGACCCTCTTCAAAAGTCACTTATCTCTAAAATTTATGACGAACTTCTGTCTTTTGACTGCTTGCCAATTATTAAAGTAAGGATGCCTGGGACCAGGAACTGTACCTAAACTTGGAGAATGACTGGTGGGACGCTGCTCTTAAGACAATTTATACAAGCTCGTCTTACACTTATACAGTTTAAAGTACTTTTTAGACTCCATTTTTCTAAAACTCGACTCACAAATGTATCCCAGTATCACAGACAAATGTGACAAATGTCATGCCTCACCCTGCAATTTATCCCATATGTTCTATTTTTGTCCATTACTTTCTTCCTTCTGGTTGAATTACTTTGATACCATGTCAAAAATACTTTCTGTGTTCATAAAAGTCTCCCCCCACATTGCCATATTTGGGCTCTCAGAGGACCATAACCGGATTGGCAAGGCAAGGCAAATTTATTTATATAGCACAATTCAGTACAAGACAATACAAAGCGCTTTACATGATTAAGATATACCAAAATAATAAAATGTAGATAGAAAATAGAATAAAAGCAAGTAGGGATAGAATGTAGTAACAAAAAAGAACATTAAAAACAGTAAAACTGTTTAACTAGAACAGTCAAAGGCAATTTTAAACAGATGTGTTTTTAATCTTGATTTAAAAGAACTCAGGCTTTCCGCACTTTTACAGTTTTCTGGAAGTTTGTTCCAGATAAACGGAGCATAGGAACTAAATGCTGCTTCTCCGTGTTTGGTTCTGGTTCTAGGTATGTGGAGTAGGCTGGAGCCAGAAGACCTTAGTGGTCTGGAGGGTTGATACACTGATAACAGGTCTGTGATGTATTTAGGTGCTAAGCCATTTAGGGATTTATAGACTAACAGAAGTATTTTAAAGTCTATTCTCTGAGATACAGGGAGCCAGTGTAAGGACTTTAGAACTGGGGTTATGTGCTCTACTTTCTTAGTCTTAGTCAGGACGCGGGCAGCAGCGTTCTGGATCAGCTGCAGCTGTCTGACCCACTTTTTAGGAAGTCCTGTGAAAACACCGTTGCAGTAATCAATTCTACCCCTAACCAACTAGATATTTTGGCATTTACCTCATTACTGGCCAGACGCCGCCTTCTTTTGCACTGGAAGTCGACTAAAGCCCCTTCTACTACCCAATGGCTCAATGACACCATGTCTTTTCTGAAGCTAGAAATGATCCAATATTCAGTGAAAGGTAATTCGGTTAAATTTTGTCACTAATGGCTTCCCTTTATTACATTCTTCCACTCTCTTCAGTCCTTTCCTTCTGAATGACCCCTCCCTCCCCCTTTTGTTTGTTTTTGTTTATTTAAATTTTTTTTATTAGATTTCATTTTATTTTTTTATTTTATTTTCTGAAGGGCTTTATTTATATTTAATTATAGCTTATTAAGCTCTATTGTTATTTAGTTGTTACTATTACGATGTTTATTATTTCGTTTTTTTTTTTAGTTGCGTGGTGTTCTGTTCGTACCACTTAATTTACAAAACACCCTGGGAGTTTGACTATATCCCTTGTTCTCAACTTTTCGAGATGCACAGTTCCTTTATGGTACCAATATGTACATATTGTTACTTGCTATGATACCCTATGTGAAAAGGATGTACATATGGATACACATCTCTATTGTTGTAATGTGCATTACTTCCTAATAAAAATATAAAAAAGAAAAAGTTGGGCAAAGCTGTTTAAAACCTTAAAAACAAACAGAAGTTCTTTAAACTGAACCCTAAGATAAACAGGTAACCAGTGAAGGAAGGCCAGGATGGCCTTGAAAGAATAGGTTTAACCTTTGCTTTGTTCCTTAAATGATAAAAATGACTTAACTGCGGTCCTTTTATGACTGTCAAGTTTAAAATCTATATAGATATATGTATGAGAGTCATGAGTACTTGTTGATGGCATTAAAATTATTTCTAAGAGCATTAGAAGAGCATTAAAAAGCATTAAATTCTGTAATCAGATCAACTAAATGTAGCCTGTTCATATAATATGTACACCTTTAGATTGTAAATACACTTAAAGGCTTACTGTTTAGAAGTTCCCTTTATTAGCTAGGATTTTTTTTTATTCCAGAATCATTGAAGTTGATTATAATGATCATCAGATTTGTTTTAGAGTTATCTATTGAACAAAGATGGTCAAACACTCGTAGGAAAATGAGATTCTGGTTCTACCACAAGGAACGGGATGCTCTGGATATGAAAACTTTTACTGGGTAAAGAACATGGGAGGACTGCAACAGTGTACGGTTAATTCTTTATACATTGGTTTTAATTATCAATTTTATCGATTCGTTGTTGCAGCTCTAAATAAGTGATTCTATTGAAAATAAAATCATTGGCATCTGCCGAGACATGATTACCTCGTCCTCAGAAAGTGAGGCAGCATTGGAGGAATCTTTTGAACCGGATCGGTGTTTGAACTGTTTAGACCCATTTGAGCTTTCTGTTTTATCAGAAATTTTTGTTTCATCTAAACCTTCAACTGGTAGACCCAATCCCAACCAACTTATTTAAGGAAGTATTCCCTTTGATTAATGCCCCTATTTTAGACATGATTACTGTATTTTTCGGACTATGATGCACCGGATTGTAAGTCGCACCGTGAATTTACTTGTCTGTCTTTGTCCACATATAAAACGGATTATAAGACCCATTACATATTCTTCCCAAGTGTGTAATATCGCTCCGGCCCTCCAGTAGGGTGACCAGATGTCCCCGATTTCCGGGGACAGACCCTGTTTTGGATGTCATGTCCCCGTCAGAAGATGTCCCAGATTAAGCAGTGTGGTTTACATGCATGTTTTTAAAAGCATAAATTTGTTCCAGATGCTGCAAAGAACGCTGCGTGATTCTGCGGAGAGAACTTTCGTCATGAGTAAGAAATTAAAGACAAATTACCAGTAATATATGAGTAAGGTATTAGATTACCAGTAATATATCCTATGTTTTAATCACCTAAAAGTCCTTGTCTTGACTATATCTGATTAGAAATAACATATTTTAGTTTGTTAGCTTCAAACAACTACATCATCGATGGCACTATACTTTCGGCAACTCTTATTTTGTGATACTTCCTGAAGTGAACTTTGACACAGGATTTTTTTTCCCGTTTATTCCCTGCCAAAAAAGGAGAGTATACGTGTCAGAAATTAGAACTTCAATTTAATTTAGGCATCTAAGCACCATTATGCTTCTGGTGTACAGTTATTGACTGATTAAAATGAAAAGCTGACCTAAGCGTAGGACGCGCATGTGCTGCTTTGATGCGCTTTGCAATGCGTCCAGTATGTTTCTCCTTAACATCGTGCCCTTCTGAGAGGGAGGGCTTTCCATTTCTGCCGGGGGACAGAGTAGTTGGACTACACATATTTTTATTTCATTTTTTTGACTGCATTGTATCACATAAAATCAGTCAGTAAGCACAACAGCAATCATATATAAGCACTGGATTATAGCACGCACCATCAATTTTGAGAAAATTTAAGGATAAAAAGTGCGCCTTGTAGTCCGGAAAATACAGTAATCTATCCTTAATAAATGAATATGTACAACAGGCTTTTACAGTAGCCGTAATTAAACCTTTACTTAAGAAACCTTCTTTTGATCAAGATGACTTACTAAATTATAGACATATCTAAACTTCTTTCCCATCTAAAATTCTTGAGAAACTAGTTGCTAATCAAGTATGAGAACATTTACAAAGTATTGACCTACTTGAGGAGTTTCAGTCATGCTTCAGAGCTCATCATGGCACCATAACAGCTCTAGTGAAGGTCACTAATTATATTCTCATGGCCTCAGAAGATAGACTTGTGTCTGTACTTCTCCTGTTAGATCTGAGTGCTGCATTTAATACAGTTGATCACAATATTCTCCTAGAAAGACTTGGGAAAGAATGAGAGGCAGATCATTTACTTATCAGGTTCCTCTCCTGTGGAACTAACTCCAAGTTTTGGTCTGTGAGGCAGACACCCTGCCTTTTAAGACTAGGCTTTAAACCTTACTTTTTGAAGCTTATAGATAGAGTGGCTTAGGTTATCCTGAGCTTTTTTTTTTTTTAAAGTTATGCTGCTGTAGGCTTAGGCACCTGGAGGACATCAATATCTATTTCTCACACTCTGCTGAGTTCTTCTGCTTTTCCCCAATTTTGCATTGTTGTTCAACTCAGGTTGGACAACAGCCACTCAACAAAATTTCACAATTAATTACATTTTTTCAAAGCCCACTCTTTTTTCTTTTTGCAATTTACTAATGGTAATGTTATGTCTTTTTATGATTACTTGAAGGATCTGTCCAACAACTCTCTGGAGCATTTGCCTTCCAGTGTTGGAAACCTCAGCGCTCTGCAGAAAGTCATCCTTGGTCACAACAAGCTTACCTGTCTTCCTGACAGCATGGGCCAGCTAACAAGTGAGAACAGAAATGTTACACCATCTCTGACACTGCAACAAAGTACTAGATATACAGAAAAATAAAGAATGGCAAGCCTAAAAAGCATTACAAAACCACAAAATTAAAAAAAGATTGCAGTCACTTCATATTAAAGGATTTTCTCCAACTACTCAGTCCTATTCAGCACCATATAATAACTGAAGCCTAACATAATATATTTTATGTAAATAAACTTTAGAAAAATCCCCCTCTAGTTTTTTGCTCAAAATAACCTGCTTAAATCTTATCATGCTTTATTCAGCATTTACAAACTACATTTAAATAATCTAAACTGTTCCATCCAGTCACTGCCAAAAGTCTCCTGGCCAGTTAATTAAAGGCCAATGAATAACAGTGACTTCAGATCAGATTGGCATAAACTATGCCCCTATAAGTTTTTAATAAATCAATGTACAGCAGCTTTGGTGGGTTAGCTTCACTTCAAGGTAATTAACCTTTTCAATCCTGCACTATCTAGGAGCACTGATGAAACTGAATAAAATGTAAATACCACTACGTTCTGGCTCTCATAGCTGCTTCTTTACGCTGCTTTGATAGTTCTTCTTTTGTATTGAAGAGCAGAAGTAAAGAAGAATTTTTTAGGTTAAAAAATTAGTACATCACCCACAAGGAAAACTATGAAAAAAATCCCCTGCTGATTGATTTCTCTTGAGATTTGCTATTTTATTAAAAAATCTAGTGTAACTGAAGAGGTAAAGAAGGAAAGCGACGCTAATATTTTAAAGTTGTGTAAAAGATTTACAGAGCTAACTTTTTATCAATATGATGTAGTCATTTATTTGTTTCTCCTATTAGGCTACGCCACCTGCTGGCATAAAAGGATAACTGTCTCTAGCAAAAGTTTACAGTTCTGTTCTGACGCTTCCATTGTGTTTTAAAGTAGTTATTTGGCAAAACGCAGCTCTCCAAATGTATGCAGCTTAAATATCAGCATCACAATTTGTCTTTGTATTTCATACTACATAGAAATTAGTACATGAATATGCTTTGTCAAGCTATGTTAATGTATATAAATAAAGCTTTAATTTAGAAAAAAATTAAACCCAAGATATAAGACATACATGTTTAAACTGGAAATTGGTACACCATCATGCTCATTTATTGTGGGATTACTACATTTTGACCTGTTGAGGTTAATTTGTTTCTTCAGCGCTATGGTAAAAATATATCCTGCCTAGACTGTGATTCATAAACTGTTTGCCAGGTGTCAAAGAGACACCTGGCAAACAGTTTGCCAGGTGTCTGCAATTGTGCAGACACCTGGCAATGTGCTGCAATTGTTTTCTTTTTGTTTTTTTTCTCATCATGTATAAAAACACATTCCAAAATTTGTTATCCTGGATGTTTTTTCCACGTCATCAGTTTTTTTTAACGCTGTATTAAAACAAGAAATTCACAAAATCTAACAACTGTCAGTGTTTTTGACTAACTTTTAGTAGAGTTAGAATGTTTTTTTGATGTAGCCAAAAAATATTTAGTTTTATCTGAAACAGCATTTGTCTTATGTGTCCATGATTTGACCTGACCTGGCAGATGTTAGGCTCCTGGACTGCAGCAATAATCAGCTGACTGATGTGCCTGTTAGCCTGTCAGGGATGCTTTCTCTGGAGCAGCTTTATATCCGACACAACAAGCTCTGCCGACTGCCACAGCTGTTTTCACCAGCACTTAAGGTAAGCATGGCTGTCAATCCACTTTGGTTGTGGTGGAATTAATGCTCATAAGTATGACTCGAACTGAATTTCTCTTTTTGTGTCTTTTTTTTTTTTTTATTATTTATTTTTTTACAAAGTTTGCAATGAATCACACAGTTTATGCTGTTTTTTGTGTGTATAGGAATTGTTTGCTGGGAACAACCAGATTGAGTTGTTGGAGAGGGAGCAGCTAGCCTGTCTGACAGCTTTATCTCTTCTAGAACTGAGAGATAACAGAATCAGAAACCTTCCTGAACAAATCACTTTGCTGCTCACTCTGACAAGGCTTGACCTCACAAACAATGACATCAGCACGTAAGTCTTAAGCATCTTGACACCATGCACACTTAGACACACATGTAAACTGGCTTGTTGGAGCATTAAAGTTGATTCTTTCTTTGGCAGTCTTCCAGCCTCTTTGAGCCTGCTGCCCAACCTGAAGGTGTTGCTGTTGGAGGGAAACCCTCTCCGCGGAATAAAGAGGGAACTTCTGGCTGTAGGTCACACATTTAAAACACACGCAAAATTGTGAGGAGAGATTAAGGTTTACTTTGTTTGTACAGGAACAGGAAGGGGGGGGGGGGGCTGTCTGACCCCAAGGAACATGTTTTTTTATTTATTGTTTAACGTACTAGATTCGCTCTATGCTAGTGTAAGGTTTGTGTGTGGGCTTTTTTATTTTCTTTGTAGATTAGAACATATTTTTAATGAAATTGTAATAGTTACACACAACATCCACAAAAGAAGCCAGAGAAAGATCGGTCAAACCTCCACAACCTGAATCGTCTCTGAAACAGAGACCAGGTGGATTTACGGACTAAACTCTGATCTACCTGCGTTTGTTCTCACTTTATTTATTTCATGTACCAGCTTCTAAATTATGGAGGACCAAGTCTTCCATAATTAAAAATAAATACAGAAATAAATAAATGCTCAATAAATAAATATGCATACAATTATGTGCCACCAAAAATATAATAAACAAATAAATGTAGGTAGAAAATAAATTATACAGTGAGACAAAATGTATATATCTCCTTTAATTAGCCACTTTATTTATTAATTACTTATTTTTTTAAGTATTTATTTATGTGCATGTTATAATATTTTTGTCTGTTTTATTCTTTCTTTGTATTTTTTTGCCCTATTTATTTCTCCGATGCTATTTATTTCTGCCTGTCCTTTTTACATTTCTGTTTGTCTTTTTTACATTTCTGTTTGTCTTTTTTACATTTCTGTCTGTCCTTTTTACTTTTCTGTTTCTCGTTTTTACATTTCTGTCTGTCCTTTTTACATTTCTGTTTGCCGTTTTTACATTTCTGTCTGTCCTTTTTACATTTCTGTTTCTCGTTTTTACATTTCTGTCTCTCGTTTTTACATTTCTGCATGTCCTTTTTACATTTCGGTTTCTCGTTTTTACATTTCTGTCTGTCCTTTTTACATTTCTGTTTCTCGTTTTTACATTTCTGCATGTCCTTTTTACATTTCTGTATGCATTTCTGCCTCATTATGCAAATGAGGAGGGGATGTGTCTTAAGGGCTCAACTTCTTCCCATTGGTTGGTTAGCATTTTACTGCATCGGTCAAATCTACATGGCTTTCCCCCGCACTAAAGAATTGTTTAGTAATGTCAAACTCGGTTGCGCTCCCGTCCGAGAGGTCACGTGATTCGATTTTTGCTGCTCAGCCAATCAGATCACTGTATTGTCAGCTGAGTGCGTTCAATCTGTAAGGTGTTGTGAAAATTTGTTTCCAGACGAAGAAAGCCCAATAATAGTATTTTCTAGCGCCAGTTGGAAAGATCTTGATGGCAAGGAAAAAGAAAAAGCCCAGACCTTCCATCATCCATTTTCTAACACGCTTATCCCTGCTGGGTTCGGACCGGTGCCGATCTCCCGCTGTCAATGGGCGAGAGGCGGGGTATAAACTGGACAGGTCGGCAGTCCATCGCAGGGCAGAAATAGCCCAGACTTTTGCTCATTTTACTGTGATATCACCAAGACCTGCTGCGCTAGGATAGCACAGCCAAACGACTTATCCCCGGCAGAATTTGGATCCCCTGCGTCGGGAGTGCATTCAGCTGGAAGAATGAACCCAGTCAACTCCGCCTCATCTCCAACCGGCTTGGAAATGAAGATGATTTACTTTTCTTAACGAAATATAGCGATGGTGTCGTTACATTATCGTTCAGTTAGTGGGTTAAAACTGAAAATGTAACACTTGTTAGTGCGATCATCAAGGATTGTTATGTTGGTTAAAACTCCATTGATCACTCAGTATAACATGTTATGAGAAAGAAAACGGCTCTGTGGTCATTTCCACATGTGGCACAAAAATATTAGCTTTATGTTATTAGATTGTTGCATGTCTGTCTGCTTAAACCAAAAATCCACCTTCATGAGTCCATCACAGCTGTCTACTTGTTCATCTTTTTTCTTTTTCTTTTTTGGTAGCTAGACCCGCATGAATAGATCATATAAAGCGGATTTCACGTGTGATCAAATAAACACTGAATAAAGGTACAGCCAAAATTATCAGATTTAATAAGATTTTAATTCAACCAAGAACCATATAGAGATATTAACTATATTAAGAAAACGAGATATGCCGATTTTAAAAACAGAACAATGTATTAGGATTTTAAAAAATCTATTTCATTTTATTAGAATGTGATGTTTAAAAATATTTAGACTTCACAAAGCTGAAGGTTAAAACTTTTATTGATTTCAAACATTCTCCCAACGCAGGGGATCCAAATTCTGCCGGGGATAAGTCGTTTGGCTGTGCTATCCTAGCGCAGCAGGTCTTGGTGATATCACAGCAAAATGAGCAAAAGTCTGGGCTATTTCTGCCCTGCGATGGACTGCCAACGTGTCCAGTTTATACCCCGCCTCTCGCCCATTGACAGCTGGAGATCAGCACCGGTCCGAACCCAGCAGGGATAAGCGTGTTAGAAAATGGATGATGGAAGGTCTGGGCTATTTCTTTTTCCTTGCCATCAAGATCTTTCCAACTGGCGCCAGAAAATACTATTATTGGGCTTTCTTCGTCTGGAAACAAATGTTCACAACACCTTAAACATTGAACGCACTCAGCTGACAATACAGTGATCTGATTGGCTGAGCAGCAAAAATCGAATCACGTGACCTCTCGGACGGGAGCGCAACCGTTTAGATTTTTTTATCAGCAATAACTTCTTAATGTGCAAGTGAAAACGTGGGAACATTGGTGTTTTGAGATCACTGCTATGTGTAGCAACTTTTCCCGGTGGAAGAAAGTTGCCATCTGAAAGTTCATACGAAACTTCTTAAGGAAGCGTCCCACAGATTCTGGCCCACGGACTAAGACTCATTTTGAGGAAACTACGGTTGTAGCTCAGTGTCTGCCTTGCGGTGGTTGTGGAGAGGTGTCTGTTTTGTAGAATAAATCATCCGCCGATGAGTTATTGATCTGGAAAGCCGAATCTGAAACCACCGAAAAACATTTCAGATCCCAAATGTACAGCGTTCTAATTCTTCCAGTCTATTAGCAGCTTCCCGTAAGAGGTCGGACACTGAACGTCTGCCTGCTGAGTTTGACATTACTAAACAATTCTTTAGTGCGGGGGAAAGCCATGTAGATTTGACCGATGCAGTAAAATGCTAACCAACCAATGGGAAGAAGTTGAGCCCTTAAGACACAGCCCCTCCTCATTTGCATAATGAGGCAGAAATGCATACAGAAATGTAAAAAGGACATGCAGAAATGTAAAAACGAGAGACAGAAATGTAAAAACGAGAGACAGAAATGTAAAAACGAGAGACAGAAATGTAAAAACGAGAGACAGAAATGTAAAAAGGACAGACAGAAATGTAAAAAGGACAGACAGAAATGTAAAAAGGACAGACAGAAATGTAAAAACGGCAAACCGAAATGTAAAAACGAGAGACAGAAATGTAAAAACGAGAGACAGAAATGTAAAAACGAGAGACAGAAATGTAAAAAGGACAGACAGAAATGTAAAAAGGACAAACAGAAATGTAAAAAGGACAGACAGAAATGTAAAAAGGACAAGCAGAAATAAATAGCATCGGAGAAATAAATAGGGCAAAAAAATACAAAGAGAGAATAAAACAGACAAAAATATTATAACATGCACATAAATAAATACTTTAAAAAAATAAGTAATTAATAAATAAAGTGGCTAATTAAAGGAGATATATACATTTTGTCTCACTGTATAATTTATTTTCTACCTACATTTATTAGTTTATTATATTTTTGGTGGCACATAATTGTATGCATATTTATTTATTGAGCATTTATTTATTTCTGTATTTATTTTTAATTATGGAAGACTTGGTCCTTCATACTAAATCTTATTCTGACTTACAATTTACAGCGCAAAATACAAACATGTAGAAGTTTAATTTGATTTGTGTCCGATGACGAGCGAGCGAGCCAGAGAGAGAACTGGTAAAGGGGCAAATAGTAACAATAACAGAGCGCTCCATAAAGATGTTAATATTTGTGGGATATTATTTAACTTATTAAACCTTAAAGGAAGACTCGGGAGATGAAAGGTTGCAGTTCTTCTGCTTGCCAACAAGAGGACTCTTTTTTATTAGATGTACAGTCATGGCAAAAGTATTGAGAATGATTCAAATGTTAATGTTTACAAAGTCTACTGCTTCAGTTTTTATAACGCCAATTTGCATATACTCCAGAATGTTATAAAGAGTGATCAGCGTAACAGCAATTAATTGCAAAGTCAATATTTGCCTAGAAAATTAACTTTATCCCCCAAAACACATTTCAACGTCCTTGCAGCCCTGCCTTAAAAGGACCAGCTAACATTGTTTCAGGGATTGCTCCGTTAACACAGCTGTGGGTGGTGATGAGGACAGGGCTGGAGATCAATCTGTCATGATTAAGTAAGAATGACACCACTGGACACTTTAAAAGGAGGCTGGTGCTTGGTGTCATTGTTTCTCTTCTGTGAACCATGGTTATCTCTAAAGAAACACGTGCAGTCATCATTGCACTGCACAAAAATGGCCTAACAGGAAAGAGAATCGCAGAAACATTGCACCTCAGTCAACAATCTATTGCATCATCAAGAACTTCAAGGAGAGAAGTTCCATTGTTGCCAAAAAGGCTCCAGGGCGCCCAAGAAAGACCAGCAAGCACCAGGACCGTCTCTTAAGTGTTTCTGCTGCGGGACCGGGCTACCAGCATTGCAGAGCTTGCTCAGGAATGGCAGCAGGCAGGTGTGAGTGCATCTGCACGCACTGTGAGGCGGAGACTCTTGGAGCAAGGCCTGGTCTCAAGGAGGGCAGCAAAGAAGCCACTTCTCTCCAGGAAAAACATCATGGACAGACTGATATTCTGCAAAAGGTACAGGGAGTGGACTGCTGAGGACTGGGCTAGAGTCATTTTCTCTGATGAATCCCCTTTCCCATTGTTTGGGACATCTGGGAAACAGCTTGTTGGGAGAAGACGAGGTGAGCGCTACCACCAGTCTTGTCTCATGCCAACTGTAAAACATCCTGAAACATTCATAGGTGGGGTTGCTTTTCAGCCAAGGGAGTGGGCTCTCTCACAGTCTTACCTAAAAATACAGCCATGAATAAAGAATGGTACCAGATTATCCTCCTAGAGCAACTTCTCCCAACCGTCCAAGAGCAGTTTGGTGATGAACAATGCCTTTTCCAGCATGATGGAGCACCTTGCCATAAAGCAAAGGTGATATCTAACTGGGTCAGGGAACAAAAGATAGTGATTTTGGGTCCATGGCCTGGAAAGTCCTCTGATCTTAATCCCATTGAAAACTTGTGGTCAATCATCAAGAGACGTGTGGAAAAACCAAAACCTAGGAATTCTGACAAAATGCAAGCATTGATTGTGCAAGAATGGACTGCTATCAGTCAGAATTTGGTCCAGAAGTTGATTGAGAGCATGCCAGGGAGAATTGCAGAGGTCCTGAAGAAGAGGGGTCAACACTGCAAATATTGACTTGCTGCATTAACTCATTCTGTCATTAAAAGCTTTTGTTACTCATAATATGATTGCAATTGTATATCTGTACGTATGTGATGACAACATCTGACATACATGAAAACCAGAGGGCAGCAGATTATGTGAAAATATAATATTGGGTCATTCTCAATACTTTTGGCCATGGCTGTACATACCACAAGGTAACATCCACAGAACTCCTAACCGCGCATATCTGACTCCCTCATTTAAAGCTGAATGTGTGTGTGTAAAACATTGGTGTGTGTGTGTGTGTGTACGACATTTAGCAAGTGTGTTCTGCCATTTCTGGGAACTCTTATCTCAACATTCTTATAAACAGACAGATAATCTCAATGTTTGACAGATGTTTGGAAAAACAGGAACAGAGTGTGGGGATCATGTTCTAGCCATGTTCTGGCCTCTTGCTAAGGAAACCACAAATAGTCTGGAAAACAATGCTTTAACCCTTAGATATCTTTTCAAACCCTACATATCCCCCGCTAAAAGTGCAACATTCCTAAAGAAAATCTCTATATACTGTAGTACTTAGACTAAACTTGGTATAAAGAAAACATAGCATGGTAAAATTTAATTAGCAGTAGCAATGAATTAACACTAATCAGGCTTAACTGTAACAAAAAATAATTGCTTAAGCAAATATTGAATAATGGAATAATGTAAGTAAGGTTAAAACATTTGTGCTGATCAACAACTGACATGTACAACACACTCTAGAGAGAGAGAGAGAGAGAGAGAGAGAGAGGGCGTGACACAGACGCTGGACACACAAATATGCAAAATATTCATTGTTTTCTCATGACATCCTTCCAATTAGATATGGGAGTGAAAAAACCCTGTTGTTGGCATTTATTGATATATTATTCTTAGGGAAAGACTCCCCCATGGACCCCTGTCCTCACAGGCGTCCGCCAGCCGGCCACCTGACCGACCGGCATCAATTGGAAATCCGCCGTGATTATCACAATAAAATCCAACACTATTCATTTAGGAAAAGAAAACAAACATAATATTAAAGCTGCTAGCAGCATTGGCGGCCCTTGCAGCTCACTGCTGCTCGGCCTATGTCGGCACCATGGAAGCGTTAGCTTGACGACCTCCATTCCAACCGCAGGATTGGCGCTCAATTCCACCCATCACCACCATTGCAATAGTCATAACTAGTGATGGGTAGATGAGGCGTCATCAGGCGTTTCGACACATTGCCAAACTGTATTGATACTATGTCACTGAATACGGATTCTGCTGGAACTTAAAAATCCCTACAAGCAACCTAGTTGACAGACTGTCAACTGACATATTTTATGACCTAGTATCAGAATAATATAATTTAGCTGTTGCTTCTAGAAAATGGATAAGTGAGAAGACTTTTGTCAGTGGCTGTGTATGATTTGCTTTGTGAGAAAATCCAGATCACTCTTGTGTAACCCTCAACAAGTGCCTTGTTTAAAGACTACATACTAATGTCATTTTATTAATAAACTTACTAAAATAATTATCCCAGTTTCTATTTACAGTGATGCATATGTAGTTTTTAAATAAGGCAAAATCTCTTCATTTATCTGGCATTCAAACGTACTGTAATGAAAAAGGGTGAAACAACGCCAATAGTGGCCGAAAGTGGTATTTATTTTTCCACAGAGAATGAATAGGGCGGTTTCTGTGAAATTCAAATATTTATAAAAAAAATTCAACTGTTGGCCCTAAAATCCTGAAGATATTTACAGGTAATCTGGAATGCGTGTTCCAACTGCTAATTTTTTACTATGTTGTTTGACGCAGAAATTGTAGAAAAAAGAAATTTAGAGCTTATAGTGACATTGACTAAATTAGGTCACATTAAAGTTTTTGCCTAACAGGTATGGACTTGCACCAAACTGACAACGTATTTTAGGGTCTGTTAACTGAAGATGTGTGCCCATTTACAAAAAGATTGAGACATGCATGTTGCAGATAGTGATTTGTTCATTTGACAAACTTCTCAAAATTTAGAGTGACGGACATAAAAAAGCTTGGATTAGAGTGTACCATATGCTTTAATCTATCCAAGGAATAAATCTTGAGATTCTGAGTTCATAAAAACAAATGGCTGATTTTTGGTGAATTTTTTTCATTTACCGAATGATAGGTGTTCGAACAGACAAAATGGTGATTTTGATCCAAAATGGCAGACTTCCTTGTGGGGTTTGGACCATGGATCCAAGAGACTTTTTTTGTAGGTCCTCATGAACTACATATGTATATCCAATTTCATAAACCTGGGACAAAGCATGGCTTGGGGCTGATGTTTTGAAATATTCTAGAGGGCGCTGTAGAGCAAGTAGGCCATGCCCACAGGAAATTTCACTGGAAACCATTTTGGGACTGGACCAAGATTAAATTTGTTGAATTTGGTACTGATCAGATGAAAAATGTGGAATCTGGAGCCAAACGTATGGTCAAGGCGAGATGCCCGGGCCTAATTAGAAGCATTGCGGTGAAGAGAACTGGCACAAGCACTGACCCTGGTGTACTCCACAAGTAACTCTCAAGTTTGAAGATTTATTCTGAACATGAATAAACTGGAATCTGTTAGACAAAATTTAAACCAATGCTTTTCCTTTAGTACAGCACGTTTAAGTCTTTCCAGGAGAATATTGTGTAGAACTGGATAACATGCAGCACTAAGATCTAACAGGACAAGTACAGACACAAGTCCATTGTCTGAGGCTGTTTCAGTGATCAAAGGAAACACTTCCTAAAATGATTTGTTTGGGATTGGATCTGACAGAAATTGAAGGTTTAGATGAAGCTAATAATATCTCAGAAACTTCAACTGAATCAAAACAGTCCAAACACAGATGAGGTTTTGCAGTTACCTTCACTGCTGCCTCACTTATTGAGGATGAAGTAATCATGTTTGGGAGGAATCCGACAATCATATGTTTAATAGAATCAATTATATTCATAATGAACGCCCATAAAATCATAACTACTGAGGGCTGAGAGAATGGATCACACTGTATAAGTTTGGCAACTCTTTTAAAGGAAACCTTGGATTAATAGACCTTTTCATTTTCAGTAGTTTTTTATCATTCATCTTTATATATGTGTTAGCTTGCTTATCTATTACCTATCCTTTTGATTGGGAAAAAGTTGTAAATGTATTACTATTTGGCTTAAAAAGAAAATTACGAATTTTTTTAAACTAGTTGCTCATGGTGGGGGTTTTTTCTTAGTCTTCGAATGATGTGTTCTCATCTGTGATGGAATCTAAATCATATCACTAAAATAGATAAAACTTCTGTGCTTTTTCTGTGTATAATAATTAATCATCAACAAAAATTCAGGTCTGCTTTATTTGTGTTTACATTAATGAGTAAACATCAGACTGATTTACTTACTATGAATGTGTAATTTACTGTAATATACGCATATCTGCTACAACTGCTTATGAGTGTATTCTGTCTCACATGATCAATTCAATTTTATT
Source organism: Fundulus heteroclitus (assembly GCF_011125445.2). Classification (NCBI taxonomy): domain Eukaryota; kingdom Metazoa; phylum Chordata; class Actinopteri; order Cyprinodontiformes; family Fundulidae; genus Fundulus; species Fundulus heteroclitus. The sequence goes on along the minus strand of NW_023396868.1, from coordinate 1,724,563 downwards.
TATATAGTGCCAATTCATGAAACATGTCATGTCGAGGCACTTTACAAAGTCAAATCAATCATATTACACAGATTGGTCAAAAATTTCCTATATAAGGGAACCAGTTGATTGCTTTAAAGTCCCGACAAGCAGCATTCACTCCTGGAGAAGCGTAGAGCTACAGGGCGAGTCGTCTGCATTGTCCATGGCTTTGCAGCAATCCCTCATACTGAGCAAGCATGAAGCGACAGCAGAAAGAAAAACTCCCCATTAGCGGGAAGGAAAAAACCTCCAGCAGAACCGGGCTCAGTATGAACGGTCATCTGCCTCGACCGACTGGGGGTTACAGAAGACAGAGCAGAGACGCAACAAGACAGACAAAAAAGCACAGAAGCATACATTGATCCAGTAATCTGTTCTACATTAGATGGTAATAGCGGGTGATCTGTCTTCTTTGGATGATGTCACAGTTAACAGAACGTCTGACCAGGTGTACCTACTATGAAGAAAAAAGAGAGAACAAAAAGTTAAAAGCTGAAATGACAACAGTCATTTCAATGTAATGCAATGCAAATCTGGAGAACAGTAGACTGGAGAACAGTAGAAATCAGTAGAGTGAGAAAAATAGGCCCTGATGTCCTCCAGTAGCCTATGGGATGTCCTCCCATTCTACTTTTAGAGACTCTAAGAACCACCAGTAGACCTGCAGTCTGAGAGCGAAGTGCTCTGTTAGGAATATATGGGGTAATCAGAGCTCTGATATATGATGGAGCTTGATTATTAAGGGCCTTATACATTAGAAGAAGAATTTTCTATTCTTGATTTAACAGGAAGCCAGTGAAGGGAAGCTAAAATTGGAGAAATATGATCCCTCTTGTTGATTTTCATCAGAACTCTTGCTGCAGCATTTTGGATCAGCTGAAGACTTTGAACTGTATTTTGTGGACTTCCTGATAGTAAAGAATTACAATAGTCCAGCCTTGAAGTAACAAATGCATGGACTAGTTTTTCAGCATCACTCCTGGACAGAATTTTTCTAATTTTGGCGATATTCCGGAGGTGAAAAAAGGAAACTCTGGAAACCTGTTTAATATGGGATTTAAATTACATGTCTTGGTCGAAAATAACACCAAGATTTTTTACTTTATTACCAGAGGCCAGGTTAATGCCATCCAGATTATGTGATTGATTTAAGAAGTTTATTTTTTGAGGACTCTGGTCCAAAGATTATAACTTCTGTCTTGTCAGAATTTAAGTGCAGGAAATTTAAAGTCATCCAGCTTTTGATGTCATCAAGACATGACTGCAGTCGAAGTAATTGATTGGATTGATCAGGATTTATGGATAAATATAGCTGAGTGTCATCAGCATAACAGTGGAAATTAATCCCATGCTGTCTGATAATTTTGCCGATCGGAAGTATATATATATATATATATATATATATATATATATATATATATATATATATATATATATATATATATATATATATATATATATATATATATATATATATATATATATATATATAGTAAATAGCATTGGTCCAAGGACTGAAGTCTGTGGTACTCCACGGGTGACCCTAGAGTTTGAAGATTTATTATTAACATGTCCAATAGATAAGATTTAAACCAGCCTAATGCTTTTCCCTTAATCCCTACAGTATGCTTGGGTCTTTGTAGGAGAATATAGTGATCAACTGTGTCAAATGCAGCACTGAGATCTAGCAGGACAAGTATAGACACAAGTCCATTATCTTAGGCCATGAGAATATCATTGGCCATCACCAGAGCTGTTTCAGTGCTATGATGAGCTCTGAAGCCTGACTGAAACTCCTCAAGTAGGTCATTACTTGATAAATGTTCACAGAGTTGATTAGCAACTATTTTCTCAAGAATTTTAGATAAGAAAAGAAGATTAGATATAGGTTTATTTTTAATGGAATCAATTTTATCTATGAAGAATCCCATAAAGTCATTACTGCTAAGAGCTAAGGGAATGGATGGATCAAAGGAGCTATGACTCTGTGTAAGTTTGGCAACTGTACTGAAGAGAAATCTAGGATTATTTTAGTTTTCCTCAATTAATGATGACATTTATGCTGCTCCAACTCTGCGAAGGGTCTTGTTATACAACAATAGACTGTCCCTCCAGGTAGGATTCCTCTTGGTGTGTAGAGCGCCATTTTCTCTCCAATTTCCTAACATTGTGCTTCAAGGAACGCAGCTCTAAATTAAACCAGGTAGCCAGCTTCCTGTGAATAATCACCTTCTTTTTCAAGGGAGCTACATTGTCTAATGCAGAACGCAATGACGAAGTCATACCGTTAACAAAGACATCTATTTGTGAATGGGAAGAAACATTGCTGCTATCTGGAGGGTATTTCTGCAATACTGACGGTATTAAAAGGGGGACAGACTCTTTAAAGTTTGATGCAGTATTGTCTGATAAAGATCTACTATAATGGAACCCTCTTTTGGGGGTGGAGAACTCAGTTAAATTAAACTCAAATGTTATTAAAAAATTATCAGATAGGACAGGGTTGTGAGGAAATGCTGTTAATTCTTCACAATCAATGCCATATGTCAGCACAAGGTCTAAAGTATGAAGCCAAGAGTGCGTTGGTTTATGCACATTTTGAGCAAAACCAATTGAATCTAGGATAGTTTTAAAGGCTACACTAAGGTTATCACTTTCTGTGTCAACATGAATGTTAAAATCACCCACTATAATAACCTTGTCAGTGTTTATCACCAAATCAGATAAGACGTCTGACAGTTGATCCAAAAACTGAGTGTAAGGGCCCGGTGGACGATTCAAAACAACAAACAGAAGAAGTTTTATTGTTTTGCAATTTGGATGAGGGAAACTGAGGGCTAAATGTTCAAAAGAGCTGTAGTTATTAATTGGCCTGGGATTAATTAATAAATCAGACTGAAAGATGGTTGCCTCACCTCCTCCTCTTCCCACAGATCTAGGAATGTGAAAATTTGAATAATTGCAGGGAGTTGACTCATTTATACTAACGTAGTCCTCTTGTAGCCAGGTTTCTGTGAGACAAAATAAATCAATCTGATTATCAGAAATCAATTCATTAACTAACAAAGTCTTTGGAGGGAGACACCTTATATTTAATAGACCACATTTAATTGTCCTAAATTTTGTTCATGGTGAGCCATATTGATTTTTATTAGATTTTTATGATTTGTTCCTTTTAGATCAGTTTTTGATCTGTTAAGTTTTGGCCGTGGGAAAGACACCGTCTCAATAGGGTAATGGGTGGGTAACAGTACAGAAAGTGCAGATAGGTGTGTTAAACTACTGCTTTGCTTCCTGGTCTGGACCCTGGGTTGTCAGCATTTAGGAGAACTAATAAATCCAGCCAGATTCCTAGAAAGAAGAGCTACACCATCCAAAGTGGGATGAATGCCGTCTCTCTGGATCAGACCAGGTTTTCCCCAGGAAGTTCGCCAGTTATTAATGTAGCCCACGTCGTTTTCAGGACACCACCTAGACAACCAGCGTTTGAATGATGGCATGCGGCTAAACATGTCATCACTGGTCAGATCAGGCAGGGGACCAGAGAAAATTACGGAGTCCGACATTGTTTTAGCAAACTCACACACCAAAGCAACACCAACTTTAGTGACCTCCGATCGGCGTGACCAGTGTCATTACCGCCAGCATGAATAACAGTCTTACTGTATTTATGTTTATCCTTAGCCAGCAGTTTCAGGTAAGATTTTATGTCGCCCGTTCTGGCCCCTGGCAGGCATTTAACTATGGTCCCTGGTGTCTCTAGTGCCACGTTTCTGACTATTGAGCTCCCAATCACAAGAGTCGGCTTCTCAGCGAGTGTGTCGCTGAGTGGGGAAAATTTGTTAGAAACGCAGACGGGTTGGTGGTGACCTGGGGGCTGCAATCTAGAGCTATGTTTCCTACGAACCGTCACCCAGCTGGCCTGGTTACCCGGCTGCACGGGTGCTGCTTCTGGATCAGACAAAAATCCCATTTGGATTACAAAAATCCCATTTGGGGTTCCCCAAGGGTCCATCCTGGGTCCCCTCCTTTTCAATATCTACATGCTCCCTCTTGCTCAGATAATAAAAAATAACATCAGCTACCATAACTATGCAGACGACACACAGCTCTACATCACTATGTCACCAGGTGACTATGAACCAGTTCAAGCACTGAGTAAATGCCTAGAAGAAATCAATACGTGGATGTGCCAAAATTTTCTTCAATTGAATAAAAACAAAACAGAAGTAATAATATTTGGACCAATAGAGGAGAGATCAAAAGTTAACACACAGCTTCAGTCGCTTCAGCTAAAAACCACTAATCAGGCCCGAAATCTGGGAGTAGTGATGGACTCAGACATGAACCTCCAAAAGCATCTAAAGACAGTTACAAGGTCAGCTTTCTATCACCTGAAGAACATTTCTAGGATTAAAGGACTGATGTCTCAGCAGGATCTAGAAAAACTAATCCATGCGTTTATTTTTAGTCGAATTGATTACTGCAACGGTGTCTTCACAGGTCTTCCTAAAAAGTGGATCAGACAGCTGCAGCTGATCCAGAACGCTGCTGCCCGCGTCCTCACTAACACTAAGAAAGTAGAGCACATAACCCCAGTTCTAAAGTCCTTACACTGGCTCCCTGTATCTCAGAGAATAGACTTTAAAATACTTCTGTTAGTCTATAAATCCTTAAATGGCTTAGCTCCTAAATACATCAGACTTGTTAGTGTATCAACCATCCAGACCACTAAGGTCTTCTGGCTCCAGCCTACTCTGCATACCTAGAACCAGAACCAAACATGGAGAAGCAGCATTTAGTTCCTATGCTCCAATTATCTGGAACAAACTTCCAGAAAACTGTAAAGATGTGGAAAACCTTAGTTCCTTTAAATCAAGATTAAAAACACATTTGTTTAAAATTGCCTTCAACTGTCCTAGTTAACTGAATCACCGCTTTTTTGTTCTATTTGCTATCTATATTTTATTCCTACTTGCTTTTATTCTGTTTTATTTTGCTATATTTTAATCATGTAAAGCACTTTGCATTGTCTTTGTACTGAATTGTGCTATATAAATAAATTTGCCTTGCCTTGCCTTGCTTCTGGAAGACCACTAAATGAAGTAACGCTAGGTCTATGTGGCTCCGTGCTAGCAAAGGGGCGGCTATCAGCTGGTTTTTCAACGGCACGGAGCCGGGTCTCCAATTCTGACACCCTTGCCTCCAAAGCTACAAAAATACCACATTCATTACAAGTACCATTATCACTAAAGGAGGCAGAGGAACAGCTAAACATCTGACACAGAGAGCAGGAGATCGTGGGAGACATAGACAGAGACGGAGAAGCGGAGGAGAGAGTAAGGGGGGAAGCCATTATGGAGCTTAGGCTAGGCTAAAGCTAGGCTAGCGCCCTTTTACCACGCCACAAAGCAAACCGTGTGAAACACGAGGAGTTCCCAAGCGCAATGTGCAGCAACAGAGAATGTTTTAAAAGTGCTTATGTGTTAGAAACAGAGGTTACAGCAAAGAGATTAAAGTCTAACTCTTGGACTGAAAATAAATACTGAAAACCGTTGAATAACTTAAGTTTAAATATGAAATATTGCGCATTTTTTATACCGATTATGGTATTCCGCGTTTGAGTGCTGCCTCCGTTTACGATCGGCCATTTCCGACGTGTGACGTCAGTTCAAGAACACCGAGAATGCGCGAAGCGAACTTGCATAGTAACACACAGGCGTTTATGTTGTACAACCGGTACAGCGAACAAGGATATATGGATGTTTTCCAGTATCTTCTTTCACACACCAAATCTGCTGATCCACGTCTACTTTGAGCAAGCGCTGAACTACGTCCACAATAAAATGCCTTCTGGGTGCGTAGTTGGTGGCTGTAGTGTCGCTCATAGACCAGTTCACTGCTATTGTTTTCATTCGGGTTTTTAGCGCATGTGCGCCGGACTGGAAGGCAGAAGGCGAACACATAGTGGGCACAAACAGAGGAAACTGATGAGTTCTCAACGTTTTTTTCTTCTTTGGATAACGTATCACAAGATTGTTATAAGAGTAAGTTGATGGTATCAGATTGCCAGATCCACACAGCAAAAGCCTGAAGGGACGGAGCGAGTCTGTGAAATGCTGGCCAAGGGTTCCGTACGGCGACATATACAGCTGCCTTATAAACACGCCAGGCAGTACACACGAGAGAGCATGGAAGCATGAAACCACTGAACGGCTACAATTATTTTATATCGGGACATAGACACCAGCAACCCCGCGACCCCAAGAGGGATTAAGCGTGTCAAAAAATGGATGGATGGACATTCAGACATGTTTGTGTAACAGCAGAAAGCAGAGTCGAACACACAGCGCTTCAGCAGAGAGGATGACCCGCCCGGTAGGTTAAAACAAACATTGTTCACTAAGGATTATTTCGGTGTTTTTGTCATATTAATCCTTTTCACAGACTCATGTCAGAGGGTTTGCATACATTGTAGATGTACGTATATAAAAAAAAAAAAATTGCAGAACTAAGTCCACAATAAAATGCCTTCTTGGTGCGTAGTTGGTGGCTGTAGTGCAGACCGCAGTGAAGTTGGTTTGACATTGGACATTCAAGCTCCGCAGGATCTAGCTCACGGTTGATCCGGTTGAAGGACTCCGGTTTCGGCCAGCGTCTCTCAGCTTCTCTCTTCTCCCATACGCGGTGGGACCGTCAACAAATCTGATTTGATTTTTGTTTCACAAGAGTGCTCTGCTGACTCTGCGGAGCTTGAATGTCCAATGTCAAACCAACTTCACCGCGGGCTAGTGCAGGCCAGAAAGTAGCGCTACATACTTGGCCGGTGGAGCAAAAGGTCCGAAAGAAATGGGATATATTCGTAAAAGAGACGCGAAAGGACTGGATTGCCGGCAGTGACAACAGTGTTTTATGCAATTCACACTTCACGAGCGAGGATTTTGAGGGGTACTTACAATGGAGCATGGGCTCTATGTCTGGGGCAGCGTTAGCTATAGTCTCCTCAGGTTCACCTTGTTCAAACTCCGTTTCTTCGTATATATATTTGGTATCAGAGTCGCCGATGCTTGAGGTGGAGTTTATAGATATATCAGACATTTTTTTTTTATTAATTTTTTGTACGTAGAGTAAGTTATTAATTAAAATTAATATATTGGTAGCGAAAGTCGTAGTATTAGCAGCCAGATGCACGGTACTCGTTCTGTTTGTGACGTCACATTCCGAAACAGCCCGATTGAAGAATGTTCGGGCTCTTTCGCTTATACAGCATGTTTTATCGAAATTACTTCCAGACGGCGCACATACTTTACATATAATATACATTTCTTTACTCTGGTGACTATTTGAATGCATCTGCGTAAAAATACATTCAGTCCAAGAGTTAGACTTTAAAGGTAAGAGTGAGAGAGTCTGGAGCAACAGACTGCAAATTCACACCCTGACAACAGGAAGTGACACAATACGCCTTACCGCAAACAGGAAGTTCAGCAGCTTACATCCATTGCTCATCTTTGTCTCTAATAAAGTTATATTATTTTTTATTAATTCAATACTAACCTAAAGTGTCGTTTTTATCACAGAAAGGAACCGATGATCTTCTGAAATATCTAAGAGGAAGAATTCAAGGTACATTTTTTGTTTTTTACTGCATTAATATCTCGAGACCAAAGGAACTAAAGTGTTGCTGCAAGGCCTTTGAATCAAGTGAATAAGTTACCTTAAAACTTCCTATCTGCAAATAACCTTATATTAGTTAACAAATTTGTTATTTATAGTCAGAGCCTAAAGTTCAATTCTGGAGTAAAAAATAATTATTTTTATTCTGATTAATATCTTTACTCTAAAGGCTGTATTAAGAATATCGGACAGGAAATGTTTTTATTTATTTAGAGCTGCTATTCTTTATTTAATATAGTTGTCCTTTTAATATAGGAGAGAATTTGCTTGGGGGAGGGGGAGGATGAGTTTCCGGGAGAAAGAAAAAGAAAATTAAACACAGGAAACGAAGCTACAGTTTATCCTACCGTAGCTGTAAACATTCTGGGGGAGTAACTTCCGTTATTTTGAATAATCAATCATTGAACAACTTCTGTAAGTAGATTTCACTGTGGGACCTGAATAAATGTTTCTGTCTTGTTTACATCAGAGTAGCGTGCAAGTGTGATTGAGAGCAACGGAGCTACTACAGCACGAGTAATCTGTAGTAAACTACGTGTCTCTGTGCTTCGGATCCCATATTTTAAGAAAAACTGTTTCAAGATGAAAAGAGCATACATGTATAACTGGAACTATGGAAGCACTAGCTGTGAATAATGAAGATATCAAGGTAGGCGCATTCTGCTCTGCCTATGGACTGAGAACACTGGTGCTCACTGTGCTAACAGTTGCTAAATAACTTAGCGTTAGCTGGCGCTTGGCTCTCGTCTTTGGGTGACGTGGCGGCAATGACATTTCATCGACCTTTCCTGTATAAGTGATTTACAACATAGTCACCACGGACATTTAATGTGAGTCAAACTGAAGAGTCTCCTGCTGAAGCTTGACAGGTTAAAATTACTCATTTTATGAATCATTTTATGAATCAGATAAATCAGCTAATGAATGAGGGTGATGACAGCAATCTCAATACTTAATTCAGATTGCTGTCATCACCCTCATTCATTAGCTGGAGCTGCACTCTTCGCAATGAGAATATAGTCAAGCTATTGTAGACTTCCTAGTGAGCCAACAGAACCTTAAAGGGGATCCTCTGGAGTACAGACTATTTATCAGAGCCTTTGAACACGGAGTGGAGGACAACACAGATAGTAACAAAGACCGGCTGTACTTTATAGAACAGTATACAGATGGATGGCCAAGAGAACTGATAACAACCTGTCTTCACATGGATCCTGAGCGTGGATACCGCGAAGCAAGGAAGCTCTTAAAGGAGCACTTTGGAAATGGATACAAGATATGTGGCCTACATTGACAAGGCACTGAACTGGCCGATCATTAAGGTCTAACAATGGAAAGGCGCTTTGCTCTTTTGGCATTCCTCTGTTCCATACAAATCTGTAGCTTGGTTAAGAATCCATGGCTTTGTACAGTGCATGATGAATTTCCACTTGAATAGAAACGTGCCTAATTCTGCTCTGTTGATACTTTACAGAATCTTTCTTGCATTTCATGGGTCGATTGGCATTTAATATTGTCTGTGACTATGTTTTTGATTTGCAGAAGAGCCTGAGAGAGCTGATCAAAGACCAACTGCTATGACTTTACCATCTGAAGTTTATGTCGATATACATAAGCTCAAAACTCTGAAGACATTGGAGTACAGGTTGGTCTGTTGGTCACTCACACTGACTTGAAAACAATGGCCTTGTTCTGTAAATGTGGTTCCCATCAGTGACATGCAATGAGGTTCGCGGCTGATGAGGCACCAACGCCCTTGGAGTAAAATCTATAAATATATCAACCAAAAATAGATGCTTATGCTTAAACTTTTAGTTGTTTTAAAAAGTTTTATTGTCAGAGTATTGATTGATCATTCAATCAATTCAATACTCTTCAAGTGTATGTTAGAAAGAAAAACAATCCGTTTTAGGTATTGTGGACTACGGCATAAAAACTATGCCCTTTTCCATTCGTCGACTCACAAGTTTTTGGTGCTCCAGGTGCAGTGCACGTGACTTCGGCAATGCCTCCATCCATACTCCTCCATTTAGTTGAAAAGGTTATTGAGCCAAAAATAACTAATTAAATAATTTACGGCGGCGTCAGTTATAAACTGATGATTTGAGCAGAAAAAAAGTAGGAACAACTAGCAATTAACTGTGTTGCTGGGGTTTATTACTAAAGAAAACTTCATGCAAAATGACCAGAAAGACAGAAATGTTAAAGGGCTGCTGCTGCTTAACCAGATCTGTATATAAATTTACTATAAATTATATATTTGGTACGCACCAGATTCAATTCAATTAAATTTTATTATATAGCAGCAATTCCCATTGTAGTGTCCATATAATTTGAAATTCTCCCTGCAGGAATCACAATAAAGCTATTTACACGCAAAAATCAAGCGGAGCATTATGGCGAAAGCTGTTTGCTCCACTTGTGAAAGTAAAATCTGTCGAGCTCTATTTGGCATTAAGATATCAATTCTTATTGCCACATTGCTAGACAGGACACTGGGGGACAGAATTTAAAAACAGGAAATTTGAAGTCATCCAGGTTTTGATATTAAGACATGCATGTAGGCGAATAAATTGATTGGATTCATCAAGACCTATGGTAAATATAGCTGAGGGTTATCAGCATAACAGTGGAAATTAATACTATGCTTTCTGATAATTTTATCAATCGGAATCATAGATATAGTAAAGAGAATTGGTCCAAGGACTGAACCCAGTGATACTCCACAAATGACCCTAGAGTATGAAGAAGATTTATTACAAATATGAACAAACTGGAAACAAACGGATAAGATTTAAACCAGCCTTAAAGCTTTTCCCTTAATGTTGTGAGAAGCATCTAGGGGTGTTCCACTATCACTGTGAAGTGAAATCAGTAAATGGAAGCAGACAGTTTTGTTGTAATATTGACAACAACTTGGGTAAAATCACCAAATTTGGAGATTTATAGGGGCTTTAATTTTGAAATTCCACATCAGCTCTTTGATGCTGCTCACCTTTGGTGAGCAGCATCTGTAGGTGTTCACTGAAGTAAAATCTGAAGTAAAATCACTGAAGTAAAATCAGTGACTGGAAACAGAGGGTTTTGTAGCAATATTGATAGCAACTTAGATAAAAATGACAAAATTGAGAGATTTTGAGAGGCTTTAGTTTTAAAAATCCATATCAGATCTTGATGATCTTAGGTGAGCAACATATGGGGGAGTTCTTTTGTCATCCTAAATTGAAAGTATTCACAGTTTTGGTTTAATAGCCATGGAAACTTAGGTAAAATAAATGGCCATTCTCAAATAAGGAGCATCCAATTACCCACATAAAACAGTGACTAAAAAACAAACAAAAATACATGCATCATACTTCCATATTCCTTGGAGGACGTGAAATATTTTTTTTACAACAGAGTGGTAAGAATGATAACTGACTCCTGTTAAACGGTAAATATATCGCTTTTATTTTTGAAAGGTCAAAGCTAGCAGTGCTACCGCATTTCATGCTGTATGCGTGACCTACAAAAACCCAGTGAGGGCTGGCTTGACAGTTGTTTTCGAAGTGGAGGCTGGCTTGATTTCAGTTTTCAGTCGTGGGAGTGCGAAGCGAATTCTGTCTCTCACTTCTGTGGCAAGATGATCAAGAAAAGGGAGGAATAGATTCAATATGCATAATATCCGTAATGTCAGAAACCTGTGGCTGTGTGCTGCTGGCTGGGCTCAACTCCCATGGAAGGATTGCAGCTGCAAAGGTGAAGGCCGATCAGCTAGCCCTGTCTGTGTGATCCACGGAAGGAGGAGGACTTGGATTCACAGGCTCAGGTGCTGTTTGTGACATCCAGAGGAAGAATAGGTGAAGCTATAACATTCGCTTTTCGACTGCTTTCAGCAAAGGCTTCGCCAAAATTTACCTGTTTTGAAAGCTCGTTTATTCACTTTAGCTAGCTTCACAGGAGTTTCAATTTAGGACTATGCACACGTGCCTGACCCCACAGACGCACACATATGTACCTACTGAGACAAAAAAAACATTTATTGTGTTTAAATTTTTTATATTAATAAAGAGAAAAAAATGTATTATTCAAAAATTAAAATGGAAAAAAAATATCAACGCGAATCCATAGGTACATACAGATGGGAGAACCCAACCCGGAGTCCCCAGGCTCTGCTTCTTCAATGGAAGACGTGTTGGTGGGATTAAGGAGGTCTTCAAAGTATTCCACTCACCGACACAAGACGTCCCGAGTCGAGGTCAGCAGCACGCCACACCCACTATAAACAGTGTTGGTACTGCACTGCACCACCTCCTGAGACGCCGGATAGTGGACCAGAATTGCCTCGAAGCCGTACGGAAGTCTTTCTCTATGGCCTCTCCGAACTCTTCCCACGCCCGAGGTTTTGCTTCAGCAACCAGTCGAGCTGCCTGCCGCTTTGACTGCCGGTACAGTCAAAGCGGCAGGCACACTGGTGGGTATCCACCAGCGTGTTTGAGGTTTGCCACCGTGACATGTACCGACAACCTTGCGGCCAAAGCTCCGAATAGCCACCTCAACAATAGAGGCATGGAACATGGTCCACTGAGACTGACAGAGAACTCTGTCAGACGTTCCCAGCAGACCCTCACAATACGTTTGGGCCTGCCAGGTCTGACCGGCTTCCTCCCCCACCTTCGGAGCCAGCTTTCCACCAGGTAGTGTTTGGTGGAGAGCTCCGCCCCTCTCTTCACCCAAGTGTCCAAGACATGCGGTCGCTGTTCAGATGAAACAACAACAAAGTCGGATCATTGAACTACGACAAAGGGTGTTCTGGTGCCAAGAGCATATATGGACACCCTTATGCTTGAACACGGTGTTCGTTATGGACAATCTATGACAAGCACAGAAGTCCAACAACAGAACACCACTTGAGTTTAGATCAGGTGGGCTGTTCCTCCCAACCACGTCCCTCCAGGTCTCACTGTCATTGCTCACGTGAGCGTTAAAGTCCCCCAGAAGAACAAGGGAGTCCCCAGGAGGGGCACTCTCCAGTACCCCCTCTAAGGACTCCAAAAAGGGTGGGTAATCTGAACTGCTGTTTGGCGCATAAGCACAGTCAAGGCCCGTCCCGCCACACGTATGCAGAGGACCCACCCTTACTAGGGGCATAAAGCCCCTGACAGCATAGCTCCTAGGGTCATCGGGACACTCAAACCTCTCCACCACGATAAGGTGGCAGCCCAGGGAAGGGCGATTAAACTTCAAAAAGTTAAATATTACCTTTTTATAAACTGGAGTTGTGATAATTAATTGTTGAGCAATAACAGGCAAAGCAGAGACTGGTTATTGTAATGTGCTAGTTTGTTCTATTTGCAGTTTATGAAGGGTTTCCTGGGGGGCAGGGTGGAAGGGAGTTGAAATTGTAAAGTTTGGCAAAAGTGTGAAGGAAGAATTTACTTGATGCTGCAAAGATGAAAGTAAGTTAAGCAGGTGATGTTATGGATGTGAAAAGTAAAGGAGAGGATGGAGAGGGCTTTCCAGGATGGCACCAAGGTTCTTAAGCTGAAAGGTGGGAGAGATACAGGAATTGTCAATGGATATTTTAAAACTGCCAAATTTGGTTAAAGCTGACTTTGCACAATAACAACAATTAAGTGTGGTACGTAATATGGCATGACGTCCATGACCCCGGGAATATGGGCTGACTGGAAAGAATTTTCAGTCCATCCATCCATTTTCTGATCCGCTTTATCCCTCATGTGGTCGCGGGGTGCTGGTGCCTATGCTGGTGCGTACACTGGGCGAGAGGCGGAGTACACCCTGGACAGGTCGCCAGTCTGTCGCAGGGCAACACATAGACAGACAGGACAAACAACCATTCACGCACACACTCAAACCTAAGGACAATTTGGAGAAGCCAATTAACCTAACAGTCATGTTTTTAGGACTTTGGGAGAAGGCCGGAGTACCCGGAGAGAACCCATGCATGCACAGGGAGAACATGCAAACTCCATGCAGAAAGACCCAGGGCTGACTTGAACCCAAGACCTTCTTGCAGCAAGGCAACAGCGCTACCCTCTGCGCACTGTGCAACCCACAGAATTTTCAGTCAAATTGATTATTTTTGCTTCAACCTCTCCAATAGGGTAATGAGTGGGTAACAGTACAGCAGCTATAGACAGGTGTGTTAAACTTTGGCTCTGCTTCTTGGTTTTGAGCTTGGGTTGTCAGCATTTTGGAGAACTGATAAATCCTGCCAGATTCCTAGAAAGAAGAGGAGCACCATGCAAAGTGGGATGGATGCCGTCTCTCCGGATCAAACCAGGTTTTCCACAGAAAGTTTGGCAGTTTTCAATGTAGCCCACGTCGTTTTCAGGACACCACCTAGACAACCAGCAGTTGAATGATGGCATGCAGCTAAACATGTCATCACTGGTGAGATCAGGCTGGGGACCAGAGAAAATGATGGTGTTCCACAATGTGTTAGCAAACTTACACACTGAAGCAACACAAACTTTAGTGACCTCAGATTTACATAACGGCCTGTTACGACCGCCAGCGTGATTAACAATCTTTCTGTATTTACGCTTATCCTTAGTCAGCCATTTTCTCCACTCACCCATCGGTGCGTGTTTAGAAAGGTCCTAGTTTAGAGGTGTAACCTTCCGTTTTACCAGAATAAATTTGAATCAGTGTATTGTTAGACTTGTCAATACAGCACCTGTGGCGACTGCGTAGAAGGGCATACAGCAGCACTCTGGTTTTTGGTGGTTATTTTCTGACATCCTATAAGACTAGCAATAATAAAATATTTCACTTAACACCAAGGTAAAGGTTTATAAAAGACTATTAAGTAAACTCATGTAAGTTTGATGTGCTTAATTTTTTTCCAATTTTAAATTTCCAATTGATAGGTTTTTTTCTACAGAATTTATCAAAATACAAAGGAAACCTTTTATTTCAACTTGGTATCATGTTGCTGTGATGTAAAAGCAGTCTTTATATCCAAAACTATGACTTCTTATGGAGCTTTTAAAATATGCTTTTAAAAAGTTGAGTTTTAACGTTTCTTTATTCAGCAACAAGCAGGCAGACAGCATTCCAGACGAGCTGTTTGAGGCTGCAACACATCAACCTATAATCACAGTTAACTTCAGCAGGAACCAGCTGACGTCTTTACCTGCCCGGTGTGTATCACTGTACCATAAATGATTCTGGACAAACTTCCCGTTTTTCAAAGACTAACTACAATGTGTTCAATGTGCAGACTGCTGGAGTTCCAGTCCTCACTGTTGGATTTAAACCTAGGGTTCAACAGACTGTCCCACTGTTCTCCTGACATCAGCACCTTACAACAGCTCACACACATTGACCTCAGGTACAAACACATAGATTCATAGACATTTGGTTTTATTCATCTGCCTTCTCACTGCCTTTTTAATTAAAAGTCAGGAAAAAAATGTTGCAGTTTTGACAGTAGTGACAAATCCACTCAGATTCAAATGTGCATATTTACATATTCTCTGTCCTTTTATCCTTAACTTTGATTCATATAGATTTGCTCCTTAAGGTGCCTTCCTTCTGGATGTGAAATATGTGAATGGAGCGAGTGATTTACATGTTATCCCTATGTCAAGGCAAATTCAGGAGCGAATTTATGATCTGCGATGTGAACATGTTTCGAGTCAACACTCGAGTAAACGTTCACGAATCAAGCTGTATAGTAGTAACCACTGTCTGAGACTGTGTACCCAGTCTTAGCACATTCCTAACAAGCACATGAGGTCTCTTATCATAAGAGTTACAGGACACATCTCCAACAACAGGAAACTGAAGGAAAATCCACCAGATGTTACACATGCCATGGGTTTTGTAAAAAATTCCTTTATCGTTTGGCCAGATGTTCACATTGAAAAAATTACGTTTCTGCTAAACTTTGAAGGCGTTGAAAACTCATCTGCTTTAATAACAGAAGATATTACTCCTGGACCTACCGTAAACAATGTTTTTCAGTTTGAAACTAATTTGCTGGTGTCCGTGTGTTTGTCTCCACCCTAGTAGTTTCATGCTTGTTTTAATGCTTGATGAGGTTCATACAGTCTCTAGGATGGAGACTGAAAATTCTAAGCCACATCGTTGGGTTGTTACTCAGAAAGGAACCCAGATTGAAGAGCATTTAATATAGTTTGTAATTAATTTTCTGTGCCTTTTTATGTTTCAGGAACAACCAACTGACTGATTTACCATCTGAAATTAAGACACTATCTAAACTGCAATCCATTGTACTGAACTACAACAGGTAGGTCTCTGAATCTAGTTGGATCTGTTTTGTAAAGATTGTAGCAGAAGACGTAACGTCAAATTCTAGAAATAGAAGGGTAAAGTGACCTTAAACACACATACAGTATGAGGTTGGAACGTTAATGTCGCACCAAACAGTACAGTTAGCCAGTTTCACTAGAAGTGCATTCATACAGAGATACATTTATGCATATAGCTGAGTGAGGGCTGCAATAACCTAGTGACTAGTAAGTTCCTTAGGATCAATGTTCCCCCTAATTTTTCATTTGTCTGAGCATTTACTGGACCTCTGTGAGCAACATTACATACACTGGGGCTATACCAATATTACCTGTCCAAAACCTGAGATTACAACAAGTTACATGGCTTACTAAAAGAATCAAATAATAATAATCAAAGCAATAATTTCTTTAAGCTTACTTAGTTTAGATACAATGGATTTAACCCGATTACATGAAAAAGACAAAAATATTGGATTTTTTTTTTTAATGAGCGGTATAATATATCTTATTTGAGAGTAGGGGTCCTGCTAAGAAAGAACTGAGATACATGTACATCTTTCAGAGTTAAAATTTTATTGCTATGAAATTATTTCCATTTGTGCAATGAGATTTAGCACAAACATGTGGTACTGTACAGCTTTGCTTCTGTCAGTCTGCTCCAGGGCAGCTGTGGCTACTATGTATCTCACCACCATCAAAGTGTGTATGTGTGCATGAATGACTGACCAGTGTAAAGTACTTTGGGGTTGTCGGACTAGATAAAGCGCTATACAAGTACAAGCCATTTATATATATATATATATATTGTTGTAGTCCTTCATAAAATAAGAAACTTATAAACAGAGCTGCTTTTCAAAAACGGAGGTAGAGTAAGAACGCCAGCAGAGCAACAGCGCTCCAGAAACAAACAGCAGGTGTGGCGCTCAAGAACCAACCAAAGTGGTTGAAAAACTGCACTTACAATCTCAGATAAGCAGATCCCAAAACCACAGCCACACAAACAGCTGAGATGCAGCATGGATAACAGATGCACACCGCAACCTGCCCAACTATAAAGGCATCTGCCCCACCCATCAATCAGTGATGCGCTCTGATCAGCACCAGATGCACAATGAGTGGGATCAAGGAACACATCTCACCAGAATTGCAAAATGTTACAAAATGACTTGGTTTATTATTATTTTGTTTATAGTTCAGCTTGGATTTTATTGTCTTAACATATTCTCTCTTAATGTAGAGAAAAAACAACCTTAAACAGGGGAGGGGGCCTTAGGTTCCAACTATCAAAAACCTATAATACTGCTATAGGATTAATTCTGGCCAATCATCACCTCAATTCCTATGATCAAAACATCATTCCTGCAAGCCAGGCCAAAAAATGACCCTAACGACTCCCCGTTACAGAGGGGTGGACCAGTTTCGGTTCAATCTGCTGCCTTAATGACTTTAACGACTTCCCATTACTAAGGGGGTGGACCTGTTTCTTTTGAATTTGCATGTTGTCTAAGCCATTACAAGGCCTTTGTTGGGCAGTAGTATAAAGCTTGATACTCCACATTACTCCAGACGTTTTGAATTGAGAAAGCTTCCTGGATAGGAAGCGAAAGTCTTCAAACTACGGAAAGTCCAGTTGTTTTGTTTTTCACATTTTTTTGGAAATGACCATGACCTGGATGACTGAGAATCTTCACCAGCAGTAGATGCTTCTGTTTTTTTTTTTTTTGTCTCTTACTGTCTCTTTCATGAGAAGTGAATGCTTCTTGTCAAGACTTGATACAGTCCACTGGGTTTACTTAGATAAGAAACTGTTTACAAAGTCAAATTCAATCAAATCATACTGACTGGTCAAAGTGCCTTGAGATGGCGTGTTGTGAATTGGTGCTAATAAATAAAATTGAATAGAATATAACCATGTTTGGGTTCCCTTTCATGCATCCAATAAGGGCCCCTGACACCAAGAGCAAGAGGAGGGATCTCCCTTTGAAGTGTCTTCAGAGACACTCAGTAGGCTCTAGTTCACAGAACCCTACATTGAAACTGAATGCGCTTTATTTGAATTTAGTTTATTTGTTAATTTTCTGTTGCCTCACTTGTTTTTGTTTTTTTCATTACCATGAGCCTTACTGGAATCTTGAGGACCCTGGTGGATAGGATTGCATAGATGAATAGAATGGTGAAAGTGGCTTCCTTTAACATCAATGGCACACTCAACTCAATTGAGAGAGAAAACATTATCAAAATTGAAGAGAGGCCAAATTCCAATAATTTTCTTGCAAGAATCGCACTTGGTTGATATTGAACATGCAAAACTAAATAAATTAGGATTTAAATGTGTATTTTTCTTACCATGGTACGAAGAGTAGTGATTCTGATTTCATCAAAGATAAACTGAATATATTTCTAAACACAGAGACAAAGAGGGTATACTTGTGTTGGTTAAAGGCTAAATTAATTGTATTGAGGTTAATCTGCTAAATGTATACGCTCTTCTGGGTAGCAACTGGAACTTTTACAGATCCAATTTTGAACTGAAGATAACAAAATGTCATGGGCTCCTAATAGGTGGTGGTGATTTTAATACCAGACTGAACCCAAAAACAGATTAATCTAATGGCAAACCCGATGCAAGCAGTATCATTAAAACAATTAAAACCCTACCGAACGAAGTATCTCTAGTCAGAACCTCTCAACCTGGTGGTGAAATTCCACGTACCAAGAGCCAGTTTCCGCACCCAACACACCCGACCCCTTTGGCCCCTCTAACAGTTGGTGAGCCTGGGAAGGGGGACCCATGTCTCCTCTTCGGGCTGAGCCCGGCCGGGCTCCATGCGTAAAAGCCTGGCCACCAGGCACTCGCCAACGTGCCACACCTCCAGGCCTTGCTCCAGAGTGGGGCCCCGGTGACCTGCGTCCGGGCGAGGGAACACAACGTTCATTTATGTTGCTCATCATAAGGGGTCTTTGGGCTGCTCTTTGTCTGGTCCCTCACCTAGGACCTGTCTGCCTTGGGTGACCCTACTAGGGGCTTAAAGCCCCTGACAGCATAGCTCCTAGAGTCATTGGGACACTCAAACCCCTCCACCACGGTAAGGTGGCAGCCCAGGGAGAGGTGTTTTTAAGGACATTACATCAAAGTTGGACCTGCCTGTAGTGTGTTATTCTACGTTAAGTTTGAGAGTAGCTCCAAATCCAGACCTTGATGGGTTGATAAATTTGATTTCCATTGATCATTTTTGTGTGAGTTTGTTGCCAGTACATTCAACTATGTAACGGACAAAGTATTTAATAAGAATATTTCATTCATTCATATGCAAGATGTATTATTTTACTGTTCCCTTTAGAGACAGTGAACATTAAAGTGGAACTACACCCTGAAACATGGCAATGACTCAAAACTATACCAATGAGGAGAATTATAAAATGGAAATTACTGGACCTAGTCAAAGCCCTGATCTTCATCTGATTGAGATACTGTGGGGTGAATTGAAATGGGCTGGACATAGAGTAAACCCTTCAGACAGCTCATAACTGAAGGTAAAAATTGGAACATAGTTTCCTCAGACTCATTTCACAGACTGGTTACAAGAAGCATCTCTTTAATATTATGCCAGCCAAGATTGTTAGACTAGCTATTAGGGGGTGAGGTGTCCTAATAGTTTTCTTAACTGGAAAACACAGTTATGTAACCCTTTTATTTAATGAGAAATGAGTTTAATTTCTCATAATGAGTGTCAATCGATGTTGTTTAAGTGAAATGAAATCACTTTCATTTCCAGACTAATAGAAATAAGCAGAGATATCGATATATGAGCATGTCTTTAAAACAAACTTCTTTTAACAAAATGATAAACTTTAAATATAATTAAAATAAAAATTAAAGATGGTGAATATAACTTGTTTAAAAAAAATTTATTACTTTCATGTCATGACAGATTTCGCTCCTTCCCTGAAGCTCTGTATCAGATCCCAACTTTGGACACGGTGATGCTTGGAAATAACCAGGTGTGCAGGGTAGATCCCAGTTGTCTTATTAAGTTGTCGAATCTGTCCACACTGGATCTGTCAAACAATGACCTGTTGAACATTCCTCCTGAAATGGGTTTGTGTACCAGTCTCAGGTAAGCGGCTGTTTTTTGTTGTTTTTTTACAATATTATAATGGTCAAATCAATATGAGTGTAAAATCTGCATTTAAAAAATTCCACTTTCTGATGATTTGAACTTCGTTTGAACCTCAGATGCCTGAGTTTGGAAGGGAATCCTTTCCGCACACCCAGAGCCGCCATTGTGGCCAAAGGAACTGATGCGGTGTTGGAGTACCTACGCAGCCGCATACCTACATGAGGTGTGAATTTACCGGAAAGTACAAAAAGGACCAAAATTTATGCTTTTTTTTTTTTTTCATTGATTACATTTAATGCCTTAGTTTGATGTTAAAAATGTAGTTATTTTTTAAAAGGAAAATGTCCAACATCTTCTAAGACGTGATTCAGGAACATAAAGAATTCTCCATTTTATTGTTTTGTCTTGCCATTTGTTATTTTGGAAAAAAAAATTAATTTGAGCTCTGTTTTCAACCAGTCATCACAATAAAGCCAGACCTTTATTGGTTGTTGTTTTATTTGACATGTTCTGTCTTGACAGCTCTGATAAAAAGATGGTACAAAACCAAAGACAACCCTAATGATGAACACAGGTACATACACATACAGTGGTCGGCCGTCAGTCTTTGGTGAATACGCCAACAAAACTTTTTATTTCTCTCAAATGTATATGTATTTTTCATATTTTCTTTTATTAGTATTAAATAGTGTTGATATTAACATAATGGCAAGTATGTGACAAAAAATCTGAAACCGCTTTGGGTGCGACAATGCACTGTTAACAAACTTGTTAAAGCTCACATTTTGTTTTGGTGGACAACTTTGTAGACTAATTCCATAAAAAGCCTTTGATGTTTATGTTTTGACAGTATCCAAGCAATCTTAGATTGGATAGTTTAAACCTAATATTGTACGTATGGTCAAATTAGTTTGTTCTTTTTTTTGTTTTAATTTTCTTTAAGTCAATCTGTGTAGCTCCAAACAAACCATTTTATGGTGTCCCAATCTGGTTGAAAGAGCGCGTAGACTACATATTTTTAAGTTCCGTGGTCTTCCTCTCTGTAACACCTCCTGTGTGGTGGACCGAAGTAAAAATGCATGAGGAGTCACAGGACATTATTCAAAAGTTGGGGTTTTTATTTTTAACCCACAAGCCAAACTTACAAAGATGGTGGGTTCCAGAGTCATAAAAGAGGTCAAAAAAGAAAAGAAAAGCAAACTTTAACTGACTGCACAACCAAACATAACTGACCTTCACAGAAATGACACACAAGGGTATATATACACTGTTTGGCTGGTCAGACCAATAACACAATAGGGGTAATTAAAACCAAACACTCACAAATGACAAAACAAAGCAGTACAGTTAAGTTTGGCAATAAACTAATCTAACAACAATGAAAAACACACCAACCTCTAAATATAAACCCTAAGTGAGATACAAAACAAAGAAAGAAAAATACAAATTCCCCTTCCAGCAAGAGCGGGTGGAACGGTCCAATTTCACCTCCCCGGTATTTAGGTGATCTCAGCCCTGGCTGCCATCTTTTGTCTGGCCAAACTCCCAAGCACCATGGAAGGTATGAAATAAAGATTAGTAACAAAAACACAAAAAAGATATGGATGATTGACTAAGTACAAAAGTGAACTAAATGTGCACGCTTACAAATAGAACACATGTACCTAAACTAAGAATAAAGTTTTATTGCAAACTAAAGTGTGCATATACTGATTGGTAAATGAAAAGTGCATGTGTGGTACAGACTTTTAGGGTGTGGCCATGGGTTTGGCCATCACACACTCCCCCACTTCTTGGTCATCACCACCGGAGCGAGAGAGGTGATCAGCAGTGGTGTTCTCTTTCCCCGGGATGAATTGTACCTTGAACCAGTATGGCTGCATGGCAAGGTACCATCTGGTGATTCTCCCGTTGGTATCCTTCCTTCCTTCTTTCTAGCCAATGCAGGGCTTTGTGGTCAGTTTGGAGGATGAACTCTCTTCCAAGCAGGTAATATTTGAAAGGGTCAAGCGCCTATTTTATGTCCAAGGCTTCCTTCTCTACCGTTGCATAGCGTGTCTCCCTTGGCAACAACTTCCGGCTGATGTAGGCAACAGGATGTCGGTCATCTGGTGGTCCCTGCAGAAGCACTGCCCCAAGACCCCTTTAAGGAGCATTAGTCTGCAAAGTGAAGTCCTTATTAAAATCTGGAGAATGCAAGACTGGGTTCTTACTCAGAGACTGGCAAATATCCTGGAAAGCTCCTATGGCTTCTGCTGTCCATTGGATTTTATTGGGACATCTCGAACCAGCCCTGTCCGTGAGGAGAGCTGCTCTGTCTGAGAAGTTTGGAATAAATCTATCATGGAATGCTGCCATCCCCAGAAAAGATCTGAGCTGCTTCCTTGTTTGTGGAAGAAGACAGGAACTGATGGCATTAATCTTGTCAACCTGTGGTTTGATTTTCCCACCTCCAATGGTGAATCCCAGATACTGTATATCCAGGGGCAGATCCAGGATTTTTCAAAGGGGGGTGCGCAAGTAAGGGTCATGGGGTCAAGGGTCATGGGGTTGAGACAATGTGAGGCTAAAAGACCAAAGAATGCCGTCTTTACTCTTTCACACTACCCTCATTATTCATCTAAGGGTTTTTTAATTTATAATAATTTTAATGGATGAACATAAGTGGAATTAGCATGATTACCTTATTGTAATTGAAAATGGGTTTTTAAGCCAAAATCTCGCGCTTTTTACAGCATGCACAAGGTTAAAAAGTAGTTTGAAGAAAAAAATTATCCTTAACAATTAATCAAACAAAGATTTTCTTTATTTCCAGATATATTTATACAGAAAATGAAATAAAAAGACCCAAGGACTTAATAACAGTTTGGTACGGTTCAAGTGACAAAAGAGTTTTAAAATATACATGTATTTTAACAATATATTTTAACCATATAAACTATATTAAGAAAAAATAATAATTAGAAAGACCCAAGGACTTAAGAACAGTTTGGTATAGTTCAAGTGATAAAGAATTTTTTAACATATTTTAACAAGATAAACCATGTTAAGAAAAAAAAAAACTTTAAAGTAAGTTAAACCAATGAACATGTATGGTGAAGTTAAGCCATAAGCCTATAATAGAACTGTAAGACTTCACAAAGAATATTCTTCCCTTCTACAACACCTTCAACTTTATGATGACAATGATAATGGGTTTAGAAATGTCAACCTTCTGGGATGCTTCTGGGCAAATATGTCTGATTTTGTTGATGTCTAAATGAATGTCCTGGTGGACATACATAAGTAGCAAAGCCACAAACCTTTCCTGTCCCATTGTTGACCTCGGCAAAGTTTTCACTGCTTTAAGGCCTGAGTTAGCACGTTCCACAGAAGCACTCGTAACAGGTATAACTGACAGAAGGTGAAGAATCATAGAAATGTTTGGGTACCACTTCATATTTGTCATCCTTAGAATTTCAGGGAGAGAGCTGGGTTTTTCCACTGATGACCGCTTTGTGTGCAACAACTTCACTTCCTGCTTGAATGTTGATCCTGATGGTAGATCATCTTTATATGATGTAAAGATCTCTTTCTCACTCTCATCGTTCATCATATGCAAGTTGCTTGGCAATAGTTTTAAGCTTAGTATGTTTTCATAAAGGAGACCATTCTTAGTTTTAACAATAAAACGCATGTGGCACTAAAAGGTTTAGATCAGACAATACACACTACACAATAACTATTGTATGCGTGTCAATGTCCACTATTTTCTTTTACTTTACACTCTTTTTTTTCATTACTTTTCAAAAACTGCAACAAAAATTTAATTTTCATAACTTTCCCGTTACTTGAAAAAGTTTTCCTGAAATAGCATTACTTTACAACTTTACACAACTTGTAAGAAAACCACATGTTTTCTCATTATCAACATTTTCTAACGATCATCATGGCTTTTTTCTCTGGGGAGAATATAAGATTAAGGTTGATCCATACTCCAATCTGTAAGGTGGCGGTAATGCACCTAAAATTTGTTTGCCAACCACTATTAAAAAAAGAGAAGAAGAAGAAGAAGAAGAAGAAGTAGTAGTAGAAAAAGAACAGGCTCGTCACTGCGCGCTATTATCCAAGATGGCCACGACCGGTGCGGCAGAGTGATGGATTAATTAGCGATAGTAATGGAGTTTCATGGATTTATCATCATCTGAGAGTGATTTGGAATATATAGAAGACTTTCTTGACAGCAACCTGATTTTTGACAAAATCCAGCCATACCAGTTTGAGGCAAGGAGACCAAAAAGGAACGATGTGAGTTGAATCTGTCTGCTGCAGCAGCGGTCTCCTTATTTTTGTGATGTTTTTTACCCGATGTATTGCAACATCAAACTGCCATGCACGTGGGCATTGTTGCTTCAACAATAGCTCTAGAAAATTTCAATGGTGAAGTCCTCTGGAAATCCGAAATAATTGTTGTTTATCACAGCTGTATGAGTGCAGTGCCTCTGCTAAGAAACAACACAGGATGTGACGTCAGGCCGTCATTACTGCCCATATTTGGGCACTAAATGCTGCCCCCAGTATCGGTGATTGCGATGAGAATTTATGCCGCGCCGGCATCACAGTGTGTTCTAAATGACAGGTACTGGCTATTAATCTTAATTCTATGAAGGATGTTTAAAATTTCGGGCTCTTTAAAAAATACTTTTGGTCTCCAAAAGGGGGGTGCGCGCGTTCACAGGCAGAACTGTGAACTCAAACAATCCCCAAGGGGTGCGAAATGCTGTCAACTCTTGTGAGTGCTTAGTAAGGGGCACCTGCCAGTAACCTTTAGAGAGGTCAATAGTTGTTAAATACCTCGCTTTCCCAAGGTGCTCAATGAGATCATCTATACGTGGCATTGGATAAGAGTCTAACTTCGAAATGGAGTTGAGGTACCTGAAGTCGATGCAAAATCGTATTGTGCCATCCTTCTTCGAAACCAACACAACAGGGTTGCACCACTCACTTGTTGAAGGTTGGATGATTCCAAGGGACAGCATAAAGTCCATCTCCTTCTTTAGCTCCACCTGGAAGCGTTCTGGTATCCTGTAACTCATACGCTTTGCCACAGCACCAGGTTTCAGAACAATGTTGTGCTCCACTAGTGTGGTGTGACCTGGGAACTCTTGAAATATGTTTGAATTAATCAGAGGCATTACCTGAGACACATGCTCCTTGGTGAGATGGCTTAGGTTCAGGTCAGAGGATGTTACTGTAGGCAAGTAATCATCAACCTCCTCTTCTTCACGCACACTGTGAATTAGCAACACCTCCGGTTTATTTTCAGTGCATGGAACCCACTCCTTAAGAAGGTTGACATGAAGCACTCTACTCCCTCGCGGGAGACCTGGTGTGGAGACTTTGTAAGTAGTGGGTCCAAGTTTCCTTAGAACTTCAAAAGGCCCCTGCCACTTTCAAGCAACTTACTGTCAGAAGTTGGCAACATTACCAAAACCTTCTGGCCAGGAACAAAACTCCTGTGGCAAGCTCTCTTGTCAAACCAAGCTTTTTGGTGTTGCTGCGCAGCTGCCATATGACTCTGAGCCAGTTCACTCATCTGCTGCAATTTATCCCTCATTTGGACAACATATGAAATATTAACTTCTTCCTCTTTACCTTGGTCCACTTCCCAAGAGTCCCTCAGCAGGGTCAGAGGTCCCCTCATCTCATGGCCATAAAGGAGCTCAAAGGGTGAGAATCCAGTGGAAGCCTGAGGAACTTCCCTGTAGGCAAAAAGTAGGTATGGCAGCCACTGGTCCCAATCAGACCCTGTATCATTAATAAACTTACGGAGCATTTGTTTCAGAGTTTGGTTGAAGCGCTCTGTCAGCCCATCGGTCTGGGGGTGATATGGGGTTGTCCGTATGCTCCTGATGCCCAACAACTTATAGACCTGTTTCAACAGTGTTGACATAAAGTTAGTGCCCAAAGTCTCATGTGGGAATCCAACCCTTGAGAAAAGTTGAATCAATGAAGAAGCCACATATCTTGCTTTGACAGTCTTTAATGGAAAGACTTCGGGACATCTTGTAGCATAATCTGTAATGACCAGCATAAAGTGATTTCCAGCTTTGTTCTTCTCCACAGGACCAACTATATCCATGCCAAGACGTTTAAACGGTGTGCCAATAATTGGGAGAGGGTGCAGTGGTGCTTTTACTGGCATTCTAGTTGAAGTCTTCTGACAAAGAGGGCAACTTCTGCAAAACCGAGCAACATCTGAGCTTAAACCAGGCCAGAAAAAATATCACTTAATGC
Source organism: Fundulus heteroclitus (assembly GCF_011125445.2). Classification (NCBI taxonomy): domain Eukaryota; kingdom Metazoa; phylum Chordata; class Actinopteri; order Cyprinodontiformes; family Fundulidae; genus Fundulus; species Fundulus heteroclitus. The sequence continues at coordinate 1,698,204 of NW_023396868.1, read as the reverse complement.
GAGCAGTGATCTTGTGCTTCCCCAGGTGGCCAGCCCAGGGAATAGTGTCCCAAAGTAATCACTGTTTCACGAGCCACTTTAGGGACCACCAACTGCTTAGCCTGGCCATGTTGGCGGTATAAAATGCCATCTTGCAGAATGTACTGCTCTTTATTTGTGTCAGATCCGGCAACTGATTCCTTATCCTTAGCCCCCAAAAGTACATCAGACAGAGTTGGATCATCCTGCTGTATTTGTCTAATATTCATGGGTATTTGAAATCCCAAAGGCATATCTGGAGCAACCTCAACTGAGGCCTTTCTGACAGCATGTTGAAACTTTTCACCCCTTCTTTGCCTGTGTGACTTCCGAGACTTTCCAGGTCCTTTCTCTAGCTCAACCTCAAAGAAGGGTAAAGCACTATGTGTTGCAAAATGTTTGTCTCGATTCTTAGCTTGGGTCCACATTACAGCTCTGCACTTCCCTTAATAAATCATAGAGAACTCGCAGATCCTCCCCAAGTACCACAGGGTAGGGCAGGTTATCAGCTACCCCAACCTTTAACAAACAGTCATTCTGTTATGACCAAAAAATGTTTTCTTTAAAAAACCCACATAGTTCTGTGAATTAACCTTCCATTTTGCTAGACCAAATTTAAATGTGTGCTCATAAAAAACACCCCGGCCCTGTGTGCACCTGAGCGATGTGCCACCTTTAGGTGGCATGGTGCTTTCTGTCTCACCCAGTCCATTCACTGTGCATCTTTGCCAAACCATAACTATATAGATGGCTCAGGACAAGTCAGCGTCTGTCTGGTCAGAATTTAAAAGCATATAATATAAAGTCATCAACTTTGGCTGATTCAGGTTTCAAGTAATGTGAACAACATGCCTATTCTGACTGATGACAAAGTAACATGAATGTTTTGGAAGTGGTTTGTATTTGAGTCAAAACAAATCTGATTGAGAATCTGTGGAGGGTCTAACATTTAGGGTGATGGCAAGGAGGCCTTTTAGTCTCAAAAACTTTGAGCTGACTTTTCCAAACAGGTGACCTCGGGCAAGATTGATTTCTGATAATCAAGTTTCTGACACAAGTTCTTTGTCCAAGTGCCTAGGAGATCGCTTCAGAAAGATTTGCCAGTGGCTGGTAGTTTTCCCATGAAAACAACAATTTTGCGCTTAAGTACAATGGTAGACTTTGTATACAAGACAAATCACATTTATTTAGAAAGCACCATAATTGCACAAGGCTATTCAAAGTGCTTTCTTTACAGGTCATCAAACAGAGACCATAAAGGATGAGTATAAAAGCATTGCATAACAGAAAAAGAATACCTACAATAATACTAAAGGCTTAACAGAAATCAATGTTTGTCAAGACTTAGGCAGCAGCATTTGGATTGCCTGACTCTGTCTTTGAGACCAGCAAAGACAATTCTTGTAATAATTGGACTGGAAAATTAAGGCATGCACTTGTTTGTGTCCTGTTTTGAGAGTAAACCCTGCATTCTGCCAATGTTTTTAAAATTATAGTAAGCTTATTTAGTAACAGACTTTATGCAGTTTAGATCTTAGTTCAAAACATTATGGTTCCTCACATATCCTGCGATCGTTGAGAAACCGAGCCACTCTTCTCAATCTTTGCATAAATAGAAACCCCATACACCACTAAAAGCTTAACTTGGCATTTCTCTGCCTTGGTCCAGCCCGGAACCTTCTTAAGGTACCCATTTCTGCAGGCCTCTTTTAGATGACGGACCTGCCACAAGGACAAGGTAAGTACAACAAGGTGTAATATAACACACAAACTCTAAGGACTAGATTGAAATATTGCACAAATATTGACTTTGTTGGTACTCTAATTTCTGTCACCCTTCTTCTCCCGGGCTCAACCACTCTATTAAAGTGGTGCCACTGGATCTGAAACCAGGAAAAAAGGAAAGACAATAATCAAACACTTAAAATCAATTGTGTGGAATTATTTCTGAAATATGTGTTTAACACGTTCTGCAAATAAATCTTAGTGTTAACTTTACATTGAATCTAATCTTTTGTGGAGTCATCCTACATGCAAATAAAATGAGTAAAAATCACAAGTTTCCACTAAATATCGAATTCAAGACTTATTAGCAGCAATCAACTACTGTATGTCAGGCTAAAATATGGTCTCATAGAAACATATTAAAAGAATACAATATTTAAAACATCGACCTTAAGTCAGCATAAAATATTTGATTTGAACTTGTTAACTCAGCCTGACAAACAAAACACGTCATTATAAAAGAGAAACTTCAAACAGTAACGAAGTGACTTCGCCCTAACTTCAGAGACACAAGGACTTTCCTTGACCTTGCCGACATCTATGTTGTACACTGTGGTTTGGATGAAAGTGTACATGTGGTGGAGTATGCTGTTGTAAGATGTGTCAAACACAAAATAAGCCTTAAACAGTTCATCAAAGGCAGCAAGAGAAGACGTTGACCTGCAAGGTATGGCATTCTTAAGAATGATGAAGAACTGGGGGATTGTGTTCTTAACTCCAACAGCCAGGAGATAGGGTTGAGCTTGACTGGTGGTGGCAGCAAGATGCTCTTGAATGTTTGTTCCAGTCTGCAAATACCAACACAGAATGATTACAGTTAGTTATAATACACAAAACAAAAACAGAAAAGAAAAAAAAATTAACTCTCTGGTACCCTTTCAAAAACCACCCTCTTATACTCTTAAGGACAAAGTTTGGTGGACACTCTCTTTGGACGTAAATGTCCACAAGGGTACCAGAGGGTTAAGTTAGGCATATTAAGCACTAACTAGTTGCTTATTATAATACAAATTAGCAACATATTGGCTGCCAATCCTAATCATAAAGCACTATTTTAATGCCTTAGTGTGCATGACCATATTCTACAACTGTTAAACTATTATAAGTAGGGCTGGGCAAGTTAATGTGTTAATTTGACGTTAATTCATTAGGATATTAACGGCAACATTTACTTTATTGTGCATTAACGCATGTTGCTCACATGCTTTTATTTTGTGAAGGTCTGCTGCTGTAGTGTAGGGGTTTGACTCGGAACAGTAAGGGGCGATAATGCGCCAATAACCTGGCTGTCAGCCCAGCCTCTGTTTCAAACAGAAGAAGAATGGTGCTGGTTGCGGTGGAATCAGGAAAGGAAAAAGAAAATGTGGATAAAACAAAGCCGACATGGGGAAGTCACAGAACATTTTGTTGCGGAAAGTGCCTCCGCTGTATGTGATGATAGCTCAGTTTGTGGTGTGTACGCTAGAGGGGGGGCGCTGTGCGCTGCATGAACGGAAATGTTGGGAGCGAGCGAAGAAGGGACGGTGTGTGTGGGACAAAAAGAGTGTGTGTAGCGGACGACCAGTGCACCGGTTAAGGAAAAGGTTGTGCAGTTGTCGACTGTTGGTTGGCCCTATTAAAGAGTTGACTTTCCACCATATTCGTGCCACCGCTTGGTTTATGTGCAAGACGTATGACGGAGTTAACCCCGAAGTAAAGTCCACTTCGGCCCTGGAGGAAGAACTCCCCTGTGTCCTCCGACCACGGTCAGAAGACTGAGCAGGAACAGTTAACACTGGCGACCACGAAGGGACCTCTGCGTCTTGCTGGACAAGTGGTGAGTTTGGAGTAAGAGAGAAAGAAGCAGCTAGCAATAAAGCCGAGAGACTGCATTAGCCCGTTGCCGAACGACCGCAAGATGGACGCCGCCGCTCGCCAGCCCCCTAAAGACTATGGGCTCGAAACAGATTATTCCAACCCGTTTATGACATTGGATATGTCTTCCGAGGGTGCCGAGTGTAGAAAGGCTACTGAAGATGCGACGGTGGTGAAAGGTGAACATTTCAACCCTTTTCTCTGTGATGAACGCTGTTTTGGCTCGCATGCTACAGGAGGGGACTTGTTTGCACCGCGCTACGGCTCCGCTCAGCCACAGTTTAGCTCTACAAACCCATTCGTTGCTGCTGAATGTCAAAGTTATGCCCGTGGAGGGAATGCAGTCGGCGGGACGCATTACTACGCAGCCCCCGCGTTTCAAATGAAAAGTAATTACACGGACTCCAACCCGTTCGCCCCGGCTCATGTACGAAACTTTGTGCACAGCACGCCGGCCCCATTTAACCCTGTGGTATTTCCCGCAGTGCAATGTACCCCCGAACTGGATGAAACGATAAGCTATAAGCAAACCCCTGCATGGCCCCAGCCCCGCTTAAAAGCTGATAAACCCCGTTTCGTGTTGCGGCAACCCTTGTCCGACAGTGAGGAGGATGGAGATCCTAGAGAGAGGGTCCCTACTTTACGGCCGGGCCAATACGACGGTACCACACCATGGAAAGAATTTCTGCACAGGTTCGAAAGCTGCGCCGAAGCGAACCACTGGTCTGAAAAGACAATGACAGTGCAGCTGAAATTCTGCCTGGTTGGCACAGCGGGGGCCATTGTCCACAGAAATCCTCGCTCTTCCAAGTGGGATTACCGCCGCCTGGTGGACGAACTGGAAATTGCTTACGGTCCATCCTCTGATCATGCCGCTGCGGTGGCAGTAGAATTGAGGCAGCGAGTACGGAAACACAAAGAGGCCTTACATACATTCAGAGATGATATTTATGGGAAGGTGGCGGTGGCTTATGGTGACAGGGCTGAAGTCGAGCAGGACTCCATCGCTGTCGAAGTTTTCACAAATGGTCTGGGTGATGCAGAAATAGTCCAGAAATTATTAGAGCAACGACCATCCACACTCGCCCGTGCATATGAAATAGCTCATGCCCATGAAACCACAAGAAGGGCTGCAGCTTATGTCGCCAATGCCATGCAGCCAGGAGCCCGCAACATGGTGGAACGACGGCCCCGAACTGCTGTAGTTAGAGCCAATGACGAACATGAAAGAGTTATTAAAGCTACACCTGTGACAAGTTCTTCACAAAACTGGGTTGCCACACACATTCCCTCAGCCTTTAATAACCGCAAAAATGTGACAAAAGGGAAGGTTCGCTGCCATAACTGTCAAGGTTGGGGTCATATACAGAAGCAGTGCCCCTCTCCCCACAAGACCACAAAGGGTTTGATATCTGGCGGTTCCCCCTGTGACACCCAAGAATCCACTGTGCTCCACCTGAAAAGCCAAAGCCAGGAAATGAGTATCCGCATGCGACTCTATGAAGTGGAGGTGTGCGCTCTGTTGGACAGTGGGGCGCGGAGAAATGTGCTACCGTTGCGCTGTTATAATTCCATCCATCCTGATGTGAGACCTCAGCTGTGTCCATCAATTGTTGAGACTTTATTGGGGGTCGGACCTGTAGATGTGCCAGTGCTGGGTGAGACCCAGATACCTGTCAGCATCAACAACCGTCAGGTGGATGTGGATTTTCTTGTAGCAGATATAGCAAGGTTAGAAGTGCTGCTGGGCCATCCTTTCCTCGCACAAGCTGAAGCCCGTCTTGATTTCGGCAGACATCGCATTATCCTGTTTGGTGAAGAAGTCCCCCACTACCAACCCGATTCCAACCTGAAGTCGCATGCAGTGAAAATATCTAGAACCGTGATGGTGGAACCAGGACAGGAGTATGTTGTGAGGGGCAGCGTGCAGCTAAGTGGGACAGCCTGCAGTGACATGATACTTAGCCCTACTAAAGGTTTTATTGAGAAGCACAAAGTACTCCTCGCTAGAGTCTTAGTTCATCCCCAGAGGTCTAAAACGGTCCCTCTTCGCCTCTTTAATCTGGGCAATAACGCTGTGACCATTAAAGAAGGATCCCTGGTTAGTCTCCTCCAGCCAGCTGAAGCCTTGCAGCCTCCCTGTGCCTCACCAGCCACAGACTCGCCAGCCAGCGTTCCAGTGGTCCCTTTGCACCTTGAGGAGCTTTATGCTCAGAGCTCTAAAAACCTCAATGAGGGTGAGTGCCTCCAACTTAAACAGTTGCTCTCTACTTATGGACTTGTGTTCTCCACAGGGCCTGCTGATCTGGGCCGGACCAATCTCGTCCAGCACGATGTTGTACTTCGTCCAGGTGCCCCGATAAAACAACCTCCACGTAGAATGGCGAAAGAGAAGCAGCAATTCGCCGACCGGCAGATACATGACAGCCTGCAGGACGGTCTCGCCCAACGCAGCCACAGCAGCTGGGCCTCACCCATAATTATGGTACGCAAGAAGGATGGGACATACCGGCTCTGCATTGATTACAGGGCTCTCAATGAGCAAACCGTACCGGACGCTTATCCCCTGCCCCGTATCCAGGATATGCTGGATACACTGTCTACTGCCAGATGGTTCAGCACGTTGGACCTTACCTTGGGTTACTGGCAGGTGGAGTTGACGCCAAGAGCACGCAAAGCCACAGCATTCTGCGCCAGGACGGGTCTCTTTGAGTGGAATGTCATGCCGTTTGGGTTATGTAACGCCCCTGCAACGTTCCAGCGGCTGATGGACCGCGTTTTGGCTGGCATGCAGTGGGAGACCTGTTTGGTCTACCTGGATGACATCATCGTGCTGGCGAGGGATGTGTCGGAGATGCTGCAGCGGCTGGGCCAGGTGTTTTATAGACTGCAACAAGCTAATCTGAAACTAAAACCTGCCAAATGCTGCCTTTTCCGTCGGGAGGTGGCCTACCTAGGTCACATAGTGTCTGAGCGTGGTGTAGCTACGGACCCCAGCAAGGTCCAAAAAGTCAGAATGTGGCCCACACCGTCATCCATCCAGGAGGTCCGACGTTTCATTGGTTTGGCATCATACTATCGCCGATTTGTGAAGGACTTTGCATCCATTGCTGAACCCCTTCATAACCTAAGAAAAATGCTCGCTTCCAATGGCATGCCGAGCACCAGGCTGCTTTCAACAAGTTAAAGTGTCTCCTCACCTCGGCCCCCATTCTTGGCTATCCCATGGACTGCGGGGAAATGATACTCGACACTGATGCAAGTGACACCGGCATTGGTGCTGTACTGTCACAAATCCAGGGGGGTGTGGAAAGGGTGTTGGCTTATGGCAGTCGCAAGTTGCCAAAGCCGGAACAAAACTACTGCACAACAAGATGTGAACTTCTGGCCATAGTGGAGTTCACCTCCCATTTTCGTCAGTATCTTCTCGGCCGGCCGTTTAAGGTGCGTACGGATCATAGTAGTCTGCGCTGGCTGACCAAAAAGAGAGAGCCAGAAGGACAGTTGGCTCGATGGCTGGAAAAACTGGCTGAATACGACTTTGAGATTATCCACCGTCCGGGTCGACAGCACACGAATGCCGACAGCCTCTCCAGGAGACCCTGCCGCCAGTCCTGCCCATGTAAAGTGCAGGACCCCTCGACACCACCCAAAACCATCACCCATCAAGCTGTCCAGTGCGATTTGAACTCTAACATCAGCTCCCTGTTGCTGAGTTCAGTGGGGGTGGAGGACCAACCTTCCACCACAGAGGTTTGTCCAGTGGGGGTAAGTCAAAACACCCTTACAACATCTACCGAGACTTTAGACCAAAACATTTCCACTGACACAGACAGAATGCATGCCAATGTTCAAACTGATGGATGCATGGTGAAATTGACAGAGAAAATATATGTGGCTGAGACTGTTGACACGGCTTCTTTGTTTCATGGCTGGACCATGGAGGAGCTGAGCCAGGCCCAGGATGCTGATGTGGACATTGCACCCATACGCAGCTGGATGAAGGCCGATGACAAACGCCCCCCGTGGTCTGTGGTCTCGCCATGCAGCCCGGCCACTAAGACGTACTGGACTCAATGGAAACGACTTTACTTCAGGGATGGGGTTCTGGTCCGTCGGTTCTATTGCCTTGACGACATCCAATTCTACCCACAGATTGTGCTGCCACGTAAACTACAACTCGACGTGATGAGACAGATGCATGAGCGGCCAGTGGGTGGACAATTTGGCGTAGAGCTGACCCTGACCAGATTAAGAACCCGATACTACTGGTACCACATGAGGGAGGATGTTGCCCTTTGGTGTAAGACCTGTACCAGCTGTGCGTCACGGGCTCGACCCCAGAAGACACCGCAAGCCCCTATGGGAACAGTCCAGGTAGGAGCTCCTATGGAGCGCATTGCGTTGGACATTATGGGACCACTAAATGAGACGGAGCGTGGAAACCGCTATGTGCTTGTGATACAAGATTACTTCACAAAGTGGACTGAAGCATTTCCTATTCCGAACGAGCGAGCTGTGACCGTTGCCGGTATCGTAGCTAGTGAGTGGGTGTGCCGCTATGGAATACCTGAAGCGCTTCACAGCGACCAGGGACGCAATTTTGAGTCTGAGGTGTTCCAAGGGATGTGCAGTTTGTTTGGGATAGACAAGACTCACACAACACCATTCAGGCCGCAGTCAGACGGTCAGGTCGAGCGTTTCAACACCACCCTCCAAAAGATCCTGGCAACCACAGCAGCACGCTGCCATTGGGATTGGGACCTAATGATTCCTTATGCTGTTATGGCGTACAGGTCAACCAAACATAGTGCTACAGGTTTCTCTCCAAACTTTGTGATGTTAGGCCGAGAAGTAAGTGAACCAGCGGACCTCGTCGCCGGTTTGCCCCCTGATCCGGAACACCAACCCACTGCTCCAGAGTATGTGCAGCAGATGCGGGAACGTTTGGAGTTGGCCCACCAAATCGCTAGAGAAGCCCTGGGGGACTCGGTCACACGTGCAAAGAGACAGTACGACAAAAACTGCTGCCACACACAGTACAGAGTTGGAGACCCTGTGTGGTATCTTATTAAAGGAACACGTCATGTCAAGAATAAAGTCAAAAAGTTCCTCCCAGCATATGAAGGCCCATTCTTCGTCCTGGGCCAACTGGATGACCTAGTTTACCGGATACAAAAAAAACCTAGGTCCAAGGTGAAAGTCGTCCACCATGATCAGCTAAAGCATTACCGCAGTCGGGAGCCTCTGGACAACGGATGGGCCCTGGATCAGAGTCGACACTGGGAACCAACAGAGGTTCTACCACCAGCCTTAGAAGGGGACTCTGCAGACTGTGACCTGGATTTACAGGGTTTGTTCTCTGATGTAACCAGTGGAGGTGCTGACGGTTCCCTGTTGCCTACCTCAACTGCAAAGAATCCCAGTCCGGGTGTATTTGTCCCATCCTCCCCTTCCCATGTCAACTCTGAGGATGGTGGGGGTGCGGTGGGATATTCACCTCCTCTGGGTCCGCCGTTCCGACGATCTAGGCGCCAGCGTAGAGCACCAGACCGGTACGGCTCATGGATTGTTCCAAGTAAGACCATGGACTCAGTTTAAGGTTCCAGGAGTTGGTTAAAACGGTTCGTACTGACCACCTGTATCTGTTTTCTTTATTACTGTTCAGTTGTCCGTACCGCAGAGAAAATTTAACTTCAGAGCAAATGGTTTGTTTCACGGGCATGATTGCTGTTTGTTTTGTTTTTTTTATATCTGATGGGGTTCAGTTAGTGTCCTGCCTGGTCGTCCTGGATGTCGCTGAGTAGTTTCTCTCCCCCTCTATTGCATGTAAAGCTTAATGTGGCACATGAGGTTCACCTTGAACGGGTTAAAGACATCACTGAGATATGTGGTTTGATGCTACACTCCACCTATATGTACGGACGATTGTCAGTTTTTCTTTTCCTCTTATAGTGATGGGATTGTGTAACAGTTTTATGCGCCGCAATGCTGGAGTGGAATTATTTCTTAATTGCCATCCAGAGTGGGGGTAGTGTTGCGGAAAGTGCCTCCGCTGTATGTGATGATAGCTCAGTTTGTGGTGTGTACGTTAGAGGGGGGGGCGCTGTGTGCTGCATGAACGGAAATGTTGGGAGCGAGCGAAGAAGGGACGGTGTGTGTGGGACAAAAAGAGTGTGTGTAGCGGACGACCAGTGCACCGGTTAAGGAAAAGGTTGTGCAGTTGTCGACTGTTGGCTGGCCCTATTAAAGAGTTGACTTTCCACCATATTCGTGCCACCGCTTGGTTTATGTGCAAGACGTATGACGGAGGTAACCCCGAAGTAAAGTCCACTTCGGCCCTGGAGGAAGAACTCCCCTGTGTCCTCCGACCACGGTCAGAAGACTGAGCAGGAACGGTTAACAATTTAAATTGCCATTTTCAGTTTAAAGTTCTTCCAGCAACGAATATGACAGAAACAAGTTAGTTGTAACCACTGCCAAGTTAAACTTATCACCAGAGCACCTTGAGCTTAACATATTACTCAAATGCCAAAAACACTGTAGATATCACCAAACAATTCAATGACTCGGAGAAGCTAACCTGGCGAAGTGAATACCTACTGTAGATCCTTTTTGTGCTTCACACTTTGGTATTGAACAAAGTGTGAAGCTGCCCCCGCCCATTCTCACGACCTTTTACAGAAGCACCATAGAGAGTATTCTGACCAGCTGTCTCTCTGTGTGGTGTGGAGGCTGCAGTGCCTCCGACTGGAAGAACGTGAGGAGAGTGGTGAGGACAGCAGAAGGGATCATCGGGGCTCCTCTTCCGTCCATTAATGACATTTCATCGCAGCGCTGTGTGTCACGAGCCCGTAACATCATCAGAGACCCCTCACACCCCCACCATGGACTATTCTCCCTGCTGCCCTCTGGAAAGAGGTTCCGCAGCATCCGCTGCAGGTCCACCAGGTTCTGCAAAAGCTTTTTCCCTGCTGCCATCAGACTGTTGAACTGCTGAAGTATAAAAACGGACTGAGTACCACACTCGACCCGCTAATTTGCACATTTGTATGTATCCTTCAATATCGCTGCTGCACTTTTTCCGGAAACGTACTGCAAAACTGTTTACAATGCAACTGTCTATTGTTAAATCACTGCTGCACCTTACTGCATATTTGTTTACATTGCTTACATTGTCTTTACATTTCAATCTGCCTACTGCTCACTGCTGCACTTTATCCGAAAGTTAATTGAAAGTTATCCTGTATTTGACTGTGATTTACCACTGCATTTTTCTTATCCTGTACTGTAAATTCACTGCAAGGTATCCTGTAGAGTTACTGCAATCTTTCTGAGCTGTATGAAAAAACGAAATTTCGTTCTGTATGCACTCTGTGCTACAAAATGACAATAAAGAAAGTCTAAGTCCTCTAAAAAAAAAAAAAAAAAATGGTAATGCTGCTCCCTGCTGTTACCTCAGAAATTGCCTGTTTTTGATAAAAAATTTTCCCCCATAAAGAGAATTCCCTGTCAGTGGCAATAAGCTTTAATTTATTATTATTGCTATTTTTTGTTTTACATGTTTAAGTTGAGATTTACATTAAATATGTGTTACTGATAAGTGCTACAAATGTTACACTTTTGTTCATATGGCAGCAGAACATTAAAATAAAAGTGCTTCACACTACTTTTGAATTAATTCTTGGAGTTTGCGCATATAATGCAATTAATCATGATTAATCAGGCAAATTAGGCAGTTAATTGTGGTTAAAGATTTTAATCGTTGCCCAGCACTAATTATAAGATTTTTCTCTCAATAACCTCCAAAAATACAAACCTTGAAAACCACTAGATGCTTCTCTACTTGGGATGCGGAAACCTTTACTGGTCTCTTCCAACCCTGAGCAGAGGGTGGAATCAGGTGTAGCAGCAATAACACTGACGAAAGGTCACTGTCCCAACCTGTAACAATAATTGTGTTCAATTTCAACACCCTTCAGTTATGCAGACTCCATCCATCAATCGTCTTCTGCTTATCCTGGGTCGGGTCGCGGGGTAGCAGCTTCAGTAGGGGGGCCCAGACGTCCCTCTCCCCAGCCACTTGGGCCAGCTTCTCAGGAGGAATCCCAAAGCGTTCCCAGGCCAGTCAAGAAACATAAGCTGTGTCTCAATTCGGCGGCTGCGTCCTTCGAAGTACACATTTTAAGGCCGGTGACGTCACAACGATGCGCGGAGGCTGTCCCATTTAGCAAAAATTCTGAGGATGCTTAAAATGCAGCCTTCAAATGCGTCCTCCTTTTCCCCGAATTCTGAGGATGCACCGATACCATCCTTAGTGGCCTCGCCTGCCATAAAATTTCCCGAGGTGCTTTGCTCGCTTTTTTTTTTTAGTTGTTGAAGAAGAAGAAAGAAGGCGGATTTTCATCAAGACTAATGAAAGCAGCAGCAGCGCTGGCAGTAGTGCTGAGTACAGCTTTAAATGTAAGTAGTTTGTTTTTATTTTTTTAACTGAACATCTATTAAAATACATGACGGTAACGGAGCCACCGGAATTTGTAGGACCAGCTAAAGCTTAGAGCTAATCTGTTGATACGAGACGTTCAGCAACATTAAAAGCCTTCATAAAAATGTCACAATTTTTTATTTTAACCTACATCTTATTGTAACTGTGCTGATAGCCGTGTCCCTCACAAATCCGATCAATCTATTCTCATACAGTTTATTACAAATGATTAGAACTGTCAAAGCTTAATGCAGCTGAAGAAATAACATCAGTCCAGCTGTACTGGGCTGTCAATACTGCAAACGTTTTGTTTGAATACTCAATAACGTATAGTTAATTTACAGTACAGTATAATAAGGTTTAAAGTATAATTCACTTGAAAAAACAATACCGGCGTAATTATACAGAACAGTCATTTTGCCTGTTGATATAACAGAAATATGCTTTACATGTCATTTTGTTCTAGGGAGCAGGGAGCATACAGAGGAGTTGATAAAACTCCGTGGGCAAAATGACCACCTCTTTACCAGGACCAAAAACACTGCCGCAGTCGGATGGAGGTAAGAGTTGAGACATAATTCCATATACATGTTGCATTTGTATGTAAAATTCACACAAATTCAAAGAAGTCCTGTTCAAACACCAACGTACAAATATAATCTTTTGATCACATCAAATGATGCCCAGATGTTACTTTTTTTAAATCTTATAGTTGTGATAGTAGTGATCCTTGTGTGTTTATCTCTTCTCGTTTCTCTTGTTTAGAACAATCCTGCAAAAAACAGGCCTGGAGGGTAAAGTTGAGCCACAACAGGCCAAAAAAGAGTGGGACAACTTGAAAAAAATTACAAAGTATGTTCAGGTTTGGCTAATGTAATGAAATACACACACACACATGTGTGTATTTCATTACATATATATACACATACATACATACATATATATATATATATATATATATATATATATATATATATATATATATATATATACATACATACATACATACATACATACATATATATATATATATATACATATACATACATACATACATACATACATATATATATATATATATATATATACACATACATATATATATATATATATATATATATACACATACATATATATATATATATATATATATACACATACATATATATATATATATATATATATATATATATACACATACATATATATACACATACATATATATATACATATATATATACATATATAGCTACATAATATATATATACATATATATACACATACATATATATATACATTATAATACATATATCATATATATATATATATATATATATATATATATATATATATATATATATATATATATATATATAAAAAACACTACAGAAAATCTGTTGACACAAATTGTTTTCCTCTACTTTAGGAATGCAAAGATCCAGGGACAGGGCATGGGGTCAGTGGGAAGCCTACTGCTGCCACCTGGCCATGGTTTATCCTCAGGTTTTGTGTTGCTGTTATTGTTAAATTAAATTATTAAAGTGTTTATAAAAGTTATTGTTGTCTGTGTGTTCTTAAAGTCTTTTAACCTTTTACATTATCTGTTTCATCACTTCTTTACAATTTAAGTAAACTTAGAACAACTTCTCAGTGACATCAATTTATTTTTAGAGGAACAAGTATTTACAATAAACTAACAAAAACATTTTAACTATTTACATTAGATTTTAAAATTAACTACTACAACTATTTACAGAAAAATAAATATTACTAAAGAACATATATATATATATATATATATATATATATATATATATATATATATATATATATATATATATATATATATATATATATATATATATATATATATACAATTTTGACTGAGCAGGAGTCCCTGGTGGTGCTGCTGGACTGGATGGGATGCCACACAGGTGACCTTGGAGTCTTCTGACTGCGAGTGGGACATCATCTGGGGGGTGGGGGATGCCTCTCTCCACTGTTCACCACATCGTCCATCAGGGTTTGCAGGGCTGACCCAATCGACGGCTGCCATGTTCCTAAAAATGTTGAAGAAGACGCAGAAAATTACTTTACTACAACTGTTTTCATAACCCTTACATGAGAAAAGCTAAAAAGTGATTATACTTGCCATCTAAATGTAATCGTGGTCGGGTAGAACCTCCTCCAGGGCAGACTATTCAATTCAAATTACTAAAGTTACAAACATATGCCTATATCAAGTCTTACAAATAAATATAACATTTTATATTTAAACATATTCGTCAATCTGCTGACAAGCGTTTGCTTAATGACTGGTATATTATGATCATTAGCAGGCCCCTGTGGGTGAAAATAATAGCAGGTAAATGTTACCTCTCCACTGCGCTCCTCCAGCCTGAGAAAAATTCGTCGCCGGCTTTACTGCCGCCGAAGCCGTCTAAACCAACTCTCCTCCTCCAATAACAAGTAAATAAAAAATAAATAAATTCAATATCTATTTTTTGCGTCGTTTATCAGCGCTGGTGCTGTTTTTCGCCGGGCTTGGGGTAGACGTGATGACGTCGTATCGCAACCAGGAAGTGCTCTCTTCACCACAAGGGACCAATAGATCTTCCAGTCTGCACGGTCTGACAGTATGCAGTTATGCAGACTGAAATTCAGTGCAGAGCTACTGAATTTTGTTTACAAAGGGAAATTCAAATGTTAACATGATTCAGACATTTTGTGCGCTTTTTCAAAATTAGAGGACTGTGGAACACTGATTAAACCTTGTGGGAACCTAATTTACTCCTTCTAGGACATGGCTTACACATTTTGACCGCTCTAATTCAAGTGGGGTGTCCCAAAAAATGCAGGACATTAGTTCACTTCTCACACCTCAGAAGTGCAGAAATTGTAAGCCAAATATGCCGCAAAGGAACATTCTATGAGACAGGTCTTTAGAAACAGGAGCAGATGGTTGAAACCCAGTTGAAGACACCGTCAAGAAGAAAATGAAACTGACGTTTGAGTATCGCCACAACATTGTCCTTGACCCACAACAGACAATGTTAGCTCTGCACTGGCAGTAGCATTTCTAAAAATACAGAAAATATATTAATTTATGTTTTTTTATATCCTCACAAGAAGCTATACAACTAATACCATAGGATTAACACTTCAGTACTTTTGAAGTTTTGTTTAATATTTCCTCCTACATTTATTACAGATCCAGCTTTAATTATGCTGTTATGTAAATATTTAGAGAATATTAAAATAATTACAATGAAATATCTCAAGTATATGAGAGCAGAAGAAGGACAAGAAACAATCAAGAACTTCGGTGCCATTCTCAGGTGGATCAGCTGCCAACAAGAGTTCTTCATGCTCACTTGTAGATGGGAGCTTTCTGCACTGTTGGATTATTTTTTTCTTAAACTTGACCGGCCACCTCTCCAGAAGCTTGCTTGAGGTACCCTCTCCAAACATCAGAATGAAATCCTGTTCAACCTGGGATGGGGGTAATGTTGGGTGACAATTTCAAGTAATTAACAGGCAAAAAAAAGTTAAAGGGTGATAGATAATTACCAAGCCTTTGACGTCTTTAAAACGTGGAAATTCGGACAGTATGTTGCTTGACTGTTGTGGGTCAAGGACAATGTTGTGGCGATACTCAAACGTCAGTTTCATTTTCTTCTTGACGGTGTCTTCATCTGCTGAATGTTTCATCAGTGAGATTGCTTCGTTGCACTCATCTTCAGTTAGGGCAGTGTCTGGAACAAACTCGGACTCTCATCTGACAATTGATCCTCCAGACACATCTTCACCAGAGGATTGTTTGGCTGATTCTACATAACATTGGGAAATGCATTATTATACATACAGGTATAAAAAATATTTGTAAAAACCTGGGCAACTCATAAAGAGGTAATCTACACAAAAGTAGAAGCTAAATTCACAATTTATGATTATTCACATGATTTCATACATTGATAATGGTTCAAAATGCATGTCTAGTCTTTTGAATCAACCAGAACTTGCCATGCCAGCCTGTTGACAAAGTTAGAGGAATTGAAGGGTGTAGTTAGACTTAAAGAAAGTAAATATTATTTTACTGAGAAGCATTGTGTGCAACAAATACAGTAACCAGTATCGTTTCCAGGATCTCTGCAGGTTTCAACAAGCCAAATTTAAGATTTTTAAAGAACATAATGAATACAATGCAAGACCCATTCCACAACCATACTGCAAAAAAGTACAAAAGGCTTAAAGGAAATTTGGAGGCCAGGAATTACTTGCAAAGTATAGAATTTTTTTTCACAACTCTTTCACATTGGAATACAAGATGCTTAACCTAACTAGAAAAAAATTAACATTTATACATCAAGACCTTTCAAAACAGTATTCACTAATTTTATGAGATTTTACAATAGTTTTCCGTTACCTCCAAACGAGGAACGCCTATCTTTAGCAGTGCCTCTCTGAATAGTTTTAATCCTCCAGGCCAAGTACACAGTTACACTCTGCCCGTCATAATAGTGCTCCTTGTAGGGTAAAGGATAAACAGAAAAAAGAGAGACATTCATTAATTAAGTGAAACAACGGGCTCTAATATGATTACATTTTTCTCAACACAGCATTTAACCTTACTACAAGCATTATTGTTTGCAACTCACATAGCCATTCTTAGAGAATGGGTCACTGAGGTAGGGGAATAAGGACACTATTCCTCTGGCGTACATTTCTTTCACCTGCCTGGGTGGGGATGTACTGCAAAGTTGAAGAAGAAAGGAGTTTGCAGTTATATTAACTGGATTTAATTTTGATTTCAAATTAATCTCCAAGCTGGATTCAGCACAAAAACTCTGTTAGCAGATTACCCATTCTTTTCAGTCATGTCAGCTGCCAGCATGTTAACCATTTTCCGTCTGGTTTCATCCGTCAAGGACTTGGTTCGGCTGTATTCATTTATTATACGTTCCCCACCTGTTTTTTTGGTAAGAACTGATTCCACCAACTTGAAACACAACACAAAAGAATTCAACACATTAGGAATATGTCGCAACTTGTCATTTCCTATTGTGGGACAATAAAGGGATTTTCTATTCTATGCTGCACCAAAAGAGCGGAAGAGAGAGAAACTCCCTCCAGACAGTGACATGGTCATGAGAATTAGAGAGGATATATTAATTTATACTTTGTGAAAAACAAACAAATTCAATTGCTTTTAATAGCTCATATACTTTAAGTGTGCACTTTATTATAGTAAAATAAAAAAATTAAGGGGCTAACAAAAAAACATAAGTTCATGAGCTCAACAAGGTCTTCAAACCATGTAAATATTATAAAAACTCTTACATGCTTAGCTTCCGCTTCCAACCTCTGGCGTGTTCTGGAGGGACTATCAGGAATGATGTCTGTATCCTCAGAGTTCCAAGAATTTAGGGATCATGGTTAGGACTACTCAGGAGAGGCTCCGCCTTTACGGCTATTAGTGGGCTAAAAGCGAAGCAGAAAGTAATCATCCCGTCCGCTCCGACCACAAACAAAACGCACTCAGAGAACAACTTCAAACTCAGCCTTCGGCTTGCGTAATTACGCACCAGAGCACACTGAGGAGAGCAATAGAGGAGATTTGTCTGGTCAGCACAGAGACTGAGATGAGAACCCTGTCGCTGTAAAAGGTGATGGTAATGGTTAAAAACTAACAGGCTAGAAGTGCATGGAGCTGAAAAGAGGGAAAATATCACCAGCTGGATAAGGCGTAAAGACGCAGCGTGAAGTGAACCCCTGTGCTTTAAGTGTTGGAGCTAAGGGAAAAATGGCGTACCATATAGGCTAGATGAAACTTCTTACCAATCAGGTTATAGATCTATACTGATAAACAAACCCATAGATTAATGTGCAACAGTATAATAATACGGTCAATAACTTAAAACTACTTTATTTTATTCAGTATTATTTGAACAATTGTGTGTGTTTTTTCTGTTTCAACCCACTAACTGAACGTGTTAATATTTCCCTTTCAATTTTTTACAAAAGTAATACATGTCTACTTCCATGTCTGGTAGGATAAAAATGTGACTGAGTTGATTGGACCAGCTCTTCCAGGGTCCAGTCAGCTCCGCCCCCAGCACAACCCCCCCCCCCCCCCCCCGAAAATTAGCATAATCTCACTCTTAACTTTTGATAAATGTTGAGAGGTCTGGCCTTACGTAATCAACACCTGGGGATCCTGACAGACTGACCAGGTGTCAATTATAAGTAACAGGTCCTTTGGTTTAGGGATGAGAGTAATCAACCCTAGAGTTAAAGTGGGATGGAGGGTGGCCTCAATAATACTTTCATAATATACTGCCAATAAGAAGTGAACTGAGGCGCGCTCTAAAACTCTAGCAAACATTTGTTCCAGATGACTTATTATTCTGAAATGAACGCAAAATTCATTGTCATCAACAATGACGCTTAGTATCTGTCTAAGAATTTAGAAACTTGTTAGCATTATATTCACAGTATATGGACCTTTATAAATCTGATGAAAAGCTGGAGCAGAAGTTGGCAATGCTGGCTGCAGGGGTGTGCATACATAGACACTAGGTGGTGCTAAAGCACTAGGAAGATTGCCCTTTATCAACAAAAATGCCCTTTTGAAACTCGTTTTTTTTTTTATTATTAATATTCAGGGCAGTCAAAAGTAGCCGGTCAACGGCGGCAAATCGCCGTCTATAGCAGCTCTTGCCGCCGCCTACATTTCCCCGATTATATAATGGAGCGATATTTGTGCCTTCTGGTTGAGCGCGGAGCAGACCCTGGACTGGAAGCCGTCTTTTTTTTTTTTTTACCTCGGAGTGGCCATCGTCCTTTTAGTACTATCTTTGATGTCTCAATCATACAATTTAACCAATCAAATCAACGACTGAAGGCAACATGCTAGCCAATCACAGCTGGAGAGGGGTGGGACGCCGAGTCAGTCGCCGCCACAGTTCGGCTGTGGTCACCGTTGGTGTCGGTAGAGCGGGATTGAAATTTGGTCTGATTACCAAACAATAGGGCTTGGGATCCGCGTTGCATTGTGGGACGTGGCGACCATATTGATGGCAATGCAACAGTAAAATACCTCTGACATAACGTTGTTGAACGAAGAGACGTAGAAGTAGAGTTGAGAAAGAATAGATAGAAAAAAGATGTTGGAATCCCGAAAAGGATCTGAAATTTACCGGGACACATTAAATAGGGAAGCCAGGGACCGGTATGTTGACAAAATCAGCATTATTATGGAGCGCGACAACGCCTTGTTGCCACTGTTTTGCATATCGGACGTCTTTGGCTACCTTGTTTGTGGTGTGAGCGCCTATACTTCATAAAAGTTCCAAAGCTACAAGTCCTTGGAGTCTCATGCAGTTTACGAATGGATGGGTTCAGGAGCTGCAGATCATAAAGCCAGCAAACAGTGGGAACACAGTAATTCGTACAAAGGTAGGCTGTGCTCAGACGGGCTCTGGCACCTGCTAACCGTCAGTGCTAACAACCACTCACGCATGTAATGTACTTTTAACTAGCTGCTAATTGTTTCAAAGGTTTAGTTAGTAACGTTAACTGCCAACGCTCCCTAAACCCTCCGGGTTTCTCACGTATTTGAGCCTTTTCCTGCTGCCGTTTTAGTATTTATGTGCATGTATGTCGCGGTTGAAGGAAAGAAACAATGTAGGCTATAAAATAAAACCGTGCATCTTTAACTTACCAGAATGAAAATGCAGGGAACACACTCTCATTGACATCGGGATACTGTGGAAAGTTATTTTCGGTCGTCTTACAGCCACGGTCCAAGCAAGCCGACGACTCTTCGTTTTCTCTGACACTTGTTCTCCGTGGTTGCGCCTCCAGGCAGGAAAGCGGTGGAAAGTTAACCCATTTTCTATGTTTTTCCCACGGCGATCATGTGTGGCGCTGTTACACCCCACAATACAGCAACGGTTTACCATGGTTGAAATCAAGTTAAGGTGAAATTAATCAAATTAAAACACGGCTGAGAGAGGGAGTACAGTACGCGGTAGTCATAGGCAGTAGTCTGAGTAGCGGCGGCGGAGGCAATCAACATGGCGGCCACGGAAAGTAATACGTCATGATGCCCAAGCCCTATTACAAGAAGTGACAACAAAGCAGAGAGCGAGCTGGAAGGAGCGCTATTAATTTTTGTTTGAAATGTCAGCACTGAAGTCAGCACCAGTCTAAACTGGAGTAAACATTCACGCTAGGAGGGTTAGCTAGGACAGCTAGCAGGGTTAGCTAGGACAGCTAGCAGCACAAGGAGCAGAATCAAGCACTAAAACTGCCAAACTGAAGAGGCTTGAGTTACTTGCAGGTAGAAGGGAACTCTGCTTTGTTCTGCTCCTTGTTCTCATAGCTGCTGTAATTACAGAACCTGTTCTAGTCAGAATTGTTACTTCAGTCAGTGTTCAGCCTTACACCAGTGCTCATGTTTATTAGCGTGTAGTTTATGCTGGACTTTTGAGTTAAGACACAGCGCTACAGGTTACGCTATGTCACTGTTAGTTTCCAGTAACCCAAACCAGCATATAACCTGCCCAACTTAAAAGAAAAAACAAGGCCAAATCTCAAACTCTCTCATGTTAAAAGCACAGAACTAATAAACACATAAGAACATGCCATTAGCACACAATTGAGCTGAAGCAAAGAAAAAAAAACTGTGCATATGGGCTCCAAACAAAATGTACAATCAGACAACCAAATAACACACAGGATCCCTTTAACAATCAGGATATATCACCCAGAAAAAATAAATTATAAATAGCTTCCCAGCATGAGTTGTAAATCTACCTTAATATGAATTTAATTTCTCTTACAGAGAACAGCTCAATGGGGTACCGCGCGCGAGCTATTTTTAGAAACACAACGTCACGATGACGTCACATCACGTGGTACGCAGTGGGGCAAACTCCAGAAAGCCGCCGTTGTTTTGCTGTAAAACAGACGTGCGTTAGCCTAGGTTTTACTCGGTAAACGACTGCTTTTTCCAAATCTAAGACCATGGTTTTTAAACATTGTTGCTATGGAACGTGCAACAGCGACTCGAGGTACGCTGATCGGCCGCATATGAAGGATGTTTTCTTCAAGACTGCCAAGGAGAAATGTGTACGCTTGGAACACCGGGGCGGTCGGCCTA